>NW_020955807.1:174471-182645 GCF_003031625.1 Empidonax traillii
AAATGTCAGCGAGTTTCCCTGTGGAGATGATAGGAAAGCACATGGAAAAATAAAAAAAAAAAAAAAAAAAAAAAAAAAAACAACTAACCAAGCAGCAAGACCAAATTTAGCAGATATTCAGAAGAATTATGCCTATTTACTATTGATGACAGTAACTTCTGGAACACCTGGGCTGCTGAGGTTCTGTCAGGTTCAGGAACGTGCCCGTGGGATGCCCAATAAAGAGCAGGACATTGGCCATACCCACATAACTCAAGAGTTCACTTTGTAGGGTAATAAATTCTGACATTAACTGATGTCAGAAAACATCAAAACATTTTGATGCTTTCTGACAAAGGAACATCTTTTTGACTCTTTCAGTCAAAAGGCCTGAGGGGCTGCTTGTTTTTTTTCTCCTCCACTGAAGTCCAGAAGCAGCTTCAGCTCAAGGACTGACCCTGGAAGCAGGTCAGGAAAACCAGTGTTTGGGATGGGACACTTCAGTGCCTCAAGGGTTGACATTCCCAGAGGAAGATGGAACTTGTCACCTCCTCCGTATTTGCCTGCTCACGAGGATGGCATTGGCAGCCAAAGTTCTTTAGAATCTACGAAAAATCAAATTTAGTCATGTTAAGTTAAGGCCAGAGCTGGTCAAGAGGGCTGTCTGCTCATTTGGTAAAAAAACCTTCTCTATTTGGTTCTGTTGTCTGGAGAAAATTATCAAAGAAAACCACACCTTAAATCAGCCTGAAACAAAACCAGAAAATATATTAAAAAAAAAAAAAAAAAAAAAAAAAAAAAAAAAAAAAAAAAAAAAAAAAAAAAAAAAAAAAAAAAAAAAAAAAAAAAAAGGCCAGAAACATTAAATAAAATAATAATAATAAAAAAAGCTTAAGGCATTTCTGCAATTTTCATGAACAAACACAGGGTAATGATATTTTGTTAGAAACCAAGATTCTGTGGACAGAAGGATAAAAACAGATTTCAATCAGACTTCCAAAACTTTCTCCTGTTAAGATTTTGCTGGAAATCATAACAATAATGTAAATTTAAAGAGGCAACTCAGCCACACTGCTGCCAACCTCCGTGAGGGCTGCTTTCCACTGTGGTTGGTGTATTAAAGTGCAGCTCTGAACCCCAAAATCCCAATTAGGGTGTGCTCTGCAAATGCCCTAACGTCCTTTAATAGAATCACCAGCTCTTGAAAGTTTTTCTTTCCTGAAAACTAATACTAATAATACATTTTGCTGTTGATTTCTAACTTACATTCATAGCTATAAGGGTGCTTCGAAATTCCCTGGACTCTACAATCATAATCCCAAAAGGCTATAGTTATGTCCTGATAACTTCAGGAGAGACTGGAAACAGAAATGGCTACAGCCTTTCATCTCAGTTTCCTTCTCTTCAGAACAAGATTTCCAAACACTCCAAACTGCATTTATATTTTTCTGGCTCTTTACGTATCCCAGGAGAGGGAATGCAGGGGGGAAGGAAGCATAATTAGATAGCTACATATGCAAAGAGTTTTCCAGGAAACGCTCAAGTTTGAGATTAAATTAAGTGAAGAACCTTGCTAAAATAGGACTTTACATTGGAACTCTGTCAGAGGCAGAACTCCCACAGATTTTCTTCAAATAGAAAAGCATCTTATCTGCAAGAATGCCTTATCACAGACTGTCTATCAACACAAATGTATGCACATGCACGTATGGCCAGCATGGATATGTCATGTATTTGACCCAGATATCAAAATACCAGCTCTTAACCCTTTAAGTTGCTGGTTTAGGGGCAGCATAAATAAATCCTAAGTGACTCTCAAAACCAGACCACTTCCCCCCAGTGATGACTGGAGTGATCCAACCAACCTCTGCAGTGCCGCCCAGCACAGGAGACCAAATCAGGGCAGGAACTGCTCTCTAAGGCTCTGTTGCAATGGTTTTGCACCACCCGTGGTAGCCAAAGCACCCAGCTCTGGTCTGCAACACTTCTTGGGTCCGTGGAGATCCCTAATTGTTGCTTCTCATCTTTGTATCTACAGTGCTTCATCTTGTCCAGTCACTCCCCCTGCATGCCCAGCCAAGCGAGGAGCGCAGCACCTCCCTAGGGAAGTGTTTGCCCCCCTCCCCGCGTCAGCCAGGGGGGATTTTCCCACCTGGAGCCTGCTCTCTGCCTCCAAAGGGAACAAGGCACAGGTGCTGCTGGTTCCAGGACATATCTGGGTTGCAGGTGAGACAATCCCACAGCAAGTGTCCCACCCCAGAGGGCCCATCACTCTGTGTGGCTTGCAGAGCAGCAGTGAAGGGCTGCAGACAAAACGTTCCTGCTAACTGGCTTAAATTCACTGCCAACAATCCCCACCCAGACCTCAGAGCTGCTTCAAACACCCTTTCTGTCACACTGAGCCACAGGAGAGGGCTCAGAACGTCCCATCAAGTGGATTGACAGACTCATCCTTCAAAGGAACACGTCTTCCTTCTCTCCTTGCCTTGTTGAGATCCAAGGCACAACTCTCAAGTCTGTGTTTCAGGAACGCCTTTCACTGATTAAGGAGAATGTCCATACATGGGAATCACACCCACAAAAACCCAACGACAGGATTGTGTCTGTCTGTCTCAATGACAGTCATGTGAAATGAATAAACTCCAATTACTGCATCAAAGATATTCAAAACAGTGTTCTCCAAACTCTCTCTTCTCTAATTACACAGAATACACAGGAAGTTTGATATTTAAATGGATTCATTTGTATCAAGTTATTCTTACCAAATTCACTGCCATTAAACCAGAAGTGCATTGAGCCCTATAAAGATAAACACTGCATTATGGCTTTAACACAAATAATGCCTTCACACGTTTCACAGACGAGTTTCAGATCTATACATCACCCAAATATTTGCAAATACTTCTCCCTTTGAAACTCCTTCTCCCTCCTAGGGGTTTCAGAATGGATTCCAAATTTATCAGGATATCACCATAGCTACCTCTGCACAGAAATAGAGCCGGTTTCTTGTTGAAACACCCCAGTCATCATCTCTGTGCAAACTCGGGCAGTGTGTACAAAACACAAGGATGCTGCTTTAAAAAACGCTCCCACTAATCTAAACTGGTCTCAGCTTGACCATCTGCTCAGCTAACTAGGGTGGAATATTTCTGGAGCTAAGAGGGGTCCGAAATGCTTCAGACAGAGAGGCAGCGCCTGCTGAAGGAGATCCAAAGGATCCACTGACTCCTAGGAGGGATCTTGCCTGGCCTGTGCAGCAACAACACTGCCTCAGATGACACTGAAAGCCATGGGCTATTCTTCCCACAGGCATTACCACAGATGAAAGGACACCACAAATCATCCATCAAACAGTCAATCCTGATAAACCTTCTCTGTGAAACGCCTACTCCAGAGTAAGAGTTGATTTTCCCGAAATAGCCAAATCCAATTCCATGCTTGAAGTAAGAACGTCAATACATCAAGTTTACCAGCAATAGCTTACGAAGAACAGTAAAGCTACTTCTTTTTCTGTGATGTACAACTTTTGAGGAAGAGGGAATATGTGCCTGCTTAAAACATACCATTCCTCTTTTTCTGACCTTTCCCATAGTTCAAGTGATCCAAATCCAGCTTCCCTGGGTCTCTCATACTCTCACGACAAACATTAAGCAAATACTCAGCCGGAACATTTTTTTAATTCTCTTTCTTCATGTTTCGTATTTCTCACGATTTTTCTTCCAGGTTCATGGTATTTAAGTTTCAAACTGTTTGCAAGACTGTGTGCTCTAAAAAACCAACCAGTGACAAGTATAAACCATCTAAGTAAAATCAGACCAACTGTGGTATTTCTCAGCCCTTCTGGATGAGGTTGTGATTAACAGGAAAGAACTTCACCTCTCCTGGGGTAAACCTTAATTTATGTGACAACTACAAAGAGGCAAAATACCAAGAAGCTACAACCAGGCACAATCTCCTTCTAGATGTTTCCTAACTCACAAACATTTTTTTACCCATTTTTATCAGCTGCAGATGGCTCATTATTTTCAAAATGACCTTTAAGCACAGACACACACACACACTTCCCCCCTGGCTGCTTTTCCTTCCTCAGAAAACACTGTGAGATTTTCTTCAGCGTGATTTTGAAGGCAGAGATGAAGAGATTGCGGTGAAAAGAAGCTTCTCTCATTTTCATGTCACTTTTATTAACTCGTTTTCTTTGGGCTGCAGGAGACCATTGAAAAAGCTATAAAAAGTCCACCAATGGAATGATTTCTACAGCGAGTTTCAAGAGACCCCAGGGCAGGAAGAGCTGGAACAGCAGCTTAATTTTCACTTATCTGTAAAATCTCGTATGCATTGTTCGTCCAATTCGGGGTTGCTGTGTAGAGCTATTTTAATAGGGTTGCTTCAGAGGTTGAGGTACAATCAGCTACTCATTTATATGTCATTTGTAACAATCTGAGATGCTTGAGAGGAGCCGAACGAGAGGCACTGCCTAAGTGCCCACCTCGCTGCTTTGGAGAGCTCCAGGAGGGCTGCAGCACAATCACTTGCATTTTAATGGCTGGGGTTTTTTTTTGTTTGTTTTTTTTTTTCCTAGCTGATGGGAACATGTACATCCAGACGGTCTGGAATGCTGGATGCACCAACTACCCACCCCTACAAACACAGCAGATGAAACACGAGTGCTGTAACTGAAAACATCTGACTAACGAGCTGTTTATTACTGCAACGTTTCAGGCTCATCAGGAGAGAAAAACACCAGAAAACAAACTAAAAAAGAAGACTGCCACGCTAAGCAATATTTTGTTCTGCCTTACCTGTCTGAGAGACATGTTTTGCTGTAATTTTTTTTTTTTTTTCAATTACGGAGTCATGTGGGATGCTTGATGCTAAAGGTTTCAATTTACCTGATTTTAATTATTGTAAACACTCACGGCTCCCATTACCTTTAAGTATTTAATTCTAGGAAACTCATTTGCAGCACGGGAAAGGAAAATAAACCGTTTCAATGATGAGGCAACGGGAGTTATAACTGTTTCCTTCCTGGACTGTAGCAGAAACTCAGCTCCTGCAAATCAGTCCCTGAGCTTACTACAGGCTCTTCATGGTACATCCAATTAACTCCTGGTGGACAACGAGGAGTTCTCCTGCACTGCCACCCGTCACAAACCTTCACTGCCTCTTATTACACCACCTGCAGGAACTCAGAGGCAGAACTATATGCAGAACACTTGACACCTGAATATTGGTGCCAAATTAGCTCTCAACAGCTGGATGGTGCCTTGACTCTGAAAAGGTGACAACAGCCATGAAACCACCCAAAAACCCATGGCACAACCATACAGCAGATGCCACTGCTTGGGATGGTAAAGTTAAGGGAGAGGAGGTAACGTAATGAAAACAAATTATTTAAGATTGCTTTCCACAAGTTGGTTGGCTTCAATTTACTCCAGAGAGGAATCATTTTCCCAAAGTACATTTTAACTTTTAAAAATAAGTATCTACCAGAAAAAATAGATTCCTGTTTTAGCAGACAACATGACTTCTGAAAGTAAAATCTACAAGGAGTATGAGTAAGAACTAAAAATATGTTTTTTTCTGACTGAAGAGAGAGAAAACAATGAATAAATGCAGAAACTGGATTTGGGTGGTTTTATGACAGATTCATTTTACCACCTCTGAAAGGACAGGAAACCTGTTCAGTCAGTGCTAGGAAAGGAACATCCAAGCACCAATGTCTTTGGCAAGCAGCTGCAGAGAGGAATTCTTCAAGGGATGCCACGGAGGCATTATTTTAAGCCATTGGTTTTGTACTCTGTGGTTTTGAGAACTTATTGATGAAGGGAACATAAAAAAGGGTGGCTGGATCAATCTGAAATCAGACTTGAAGAACATACATCAAGTCAGAGAACAGTGCTGATGAAAACTCTGAGTACTATGTGGCTGTGAGCAGCCAACCAGTGTGAGAATGCCAAGATAAGGAGGAGGGAAAATCAGTGCAAGGAGAAAGTGATGGAAATGGTCCCAAAAGGAAACCTCTCTATGTGGCATGAGGTGCACATGAAGCAAAATCCAGATGCAGACATTCGGTGCAGTGAGCAACTCAGGGCATCTGAATTATTTACAAGTGTTACAGAAGCAAAATTCATTCATAAATTCGTGTGTCTGCCTACACTCCTGCAGATATGATGGATTAAGACAACTACACCCAGTTTGGTCCCTTCAGCTTCTCCACTTCCATCAGTTTTTCTCCTGAATCACAGGAAAAGCACGGGTAGCTGTTGCTCTTTGAAAAGCAGACGCTACTCAGCGAACACCTCTGCAGATAAAACCACAAGTGTATCCCTGATATCCACCCGTGGCTCTTTTCCACAGCATAAACATTTGGGGAAATGCGAGGAGCTACAGGAGATTTGCCACCTCAAAACCTCCCACGACCCTTGTCTGAGCACCAGTATCGGATGACACACAGAAATAGAGAAATAATGGGAATTCTGCACCAACTCACAAACTTAACAACTCTCCTCAATTCAAAGAGGTTATCGTGGATTTACAGGATTTGAGAAAGGGTGAAAATTGGCAGAGGAAGTTTAACAGTTACTAATTGTTTTTAAATGTGTCTTGTACAAACAACGGCAGCTTGCAAAGAATTTGATTTCGTACATTTAGGAGGTGGATCAGCACTTCTCTTCCTAATATCACTTGCTAAGTGCCAGAGAGGCTCCTAGTTATCCAAGAATTTAATGAACTACATCCAACAATTTAAGGCTGTTTCATTTAGATAAGAGGCTTTCCAACTAGAAGGATAAAACAGCCTTCAAGGCAGTGGAACATAAACCACATTTTGATGTGTATAAACTACCTAAGCAGTCAGTTAATTCTAAAAATCAAATTTTAGTTGGGAGAAGTCGAGTAAACAGGTTTGGCACACAAGCTGCACACCAGAAGAGTGGACGGGAGGCTGGAAAGTCCTGCACAAACTCCAGGCCACACTTTGTGCTCCCCCCTTCCCTGCATTTCCCAAGGATCCCCAGTGGAGTATTTGACTGGGCAAAACTATGAACTCTCAGGGTTTGACCAAAATATTTCTGAAAGCTTATGAAGCCCACTGCTTTTTTAAAAAGGGAATTAAAAATATTTTGTGCACTGAGGGTACACTTCATCCATTTGGATCCTTTCCAACACATCCTTGGAAAAACAAATAGTTACAACGCAAGCAAAATTGGAAAGGAATATTCTGCAAAGATGAGAATATCCTAAATGTCACTCCCCCAAAACAGCATCATTTGACACTGGGTTTTAAATGCACAGTTTGCATAACGACAGAATTAAAGACGTAACTTCGAGTCAGAATTAAATAGCTTTAAAATATATCTGTTTTTGAAGCTGGAGTATTTTAGAACAGTAGCCCGGTGCTTATGCAGTAATTTGTAATGTATTTCTATTCAATCTTATCAGTCAAACGAAACCATGTAAAGCAGCTGCCCACACGTAACACCCCAGCCCCGGGGCCGCAAGCTCACGGCTCAGCCACGAGTTTTACCTTAAAATATAGATATAGGGTTCTTTAGTAACTCGACATAGCTCAAGAAAATAAGCCACACACTTGTTCCCAAATGCACTTGAACTGATAATTCAGGGGAGAAAACAGGGGAACACGGCACGAGTTTAAAGGGCACCACACAATCCTGACAAAGCACTCCACCACAGAACCCACCCACAGCACAGACTGATCCACAACACCCGGTCCAAATCCAATCCCTCCGGCTTTAACCTACCCAGAACATCAAAAAAAGAGCAAAGAAAGAGAAGCAGAGGGACAGGAAGAGAGAAGGAGCAGAAAGAGGGCAGGCAGGTCGCACAGCTCCCACGGGCACCTTGTGGCAGAGCAGCTCTCGCTGTCCCGATGGCAGGGCCGGCACCGCGTGGGGAGCACATGCCTTTGGCTTGATCCGCTCCGGTCCCCGTGGACACCCCCCGGGCCCCCTCTGCCCCCCCGGCCATTCCGGGGCTCCAGGGCGGGGCGGGGGGCGGTGTTGCCGCTGTCCCTGCCGGGCTGAGGCTGCTGAGGGGCTCCCGGAGCTGTGGGGGGGGAAGTTTTCCCGCCGCCTTTGAGCGGCAGCTGCTCCGGGGCTGCCCCGGGTGGGCTCCAGGGGCTGCCGTGAGGGACACGGCGGGGTCGGCACAGCCTGCCCTGCACACACACACGA
>NW_020955807.1:182902-185641 GCF_003031625.1 Empidonax traillii
CTGCCGGGCTGAGGCTGCTGAGGGGCTCCCGGAGCTGTGGGGGGGGAAGTTTTCCCGCCGCCTTTGAGCGGCAGCTGCTCCGGGGCTGCCCCGGGTGGGCTCCAGGGGCTGCCGTGAGGGACACGGCGGGGTCGGCACAGCCTGCCCTGCACACACACACGAGGGGCTTCTCACCCGACAATTACTGATTCGTGTCTCTCCCACAGAAAACATCAGTGAAAGGCAAATGGTCCTTCTGACACGAGAAACCGGTGAGGCGCAACATCAGCGAGGTGCAGTATCAGACCACGCTCGCTCAGGACGTGAATACCAGCCTATGGGCGATTTAGCACATTTACATACACCAGACAGTGAGAAACGTGGCCTTTGTGACCTCTGACTGTCTGAGCCGCCCTTTGGTCTCCCAGCCCAAGCACGGAGCTGTTGTTTTCCCAGAGCGAAGCCACGGTGAGCGGTGATCAATGGCCAGCAAGGAGCAGCAGCCGGGGAGAGGGCTGAGAGGGCAGCCCTTTAGGAAGAGGGATGAATCCAGGGTTTAGTCTAAAGCTGGAAGGCTTTAAGGGGTTTGGATCAGGAGATGCTCATTAAATCCCTGATGCTGCAACTTGCTAAAATTGGTTCTCCAGAAACACACACGATTCCTGCTCTGTGCAACAGGCTGGAGGATCAAAGCACGGACAGCTTGACCTGACCTCCAACAATAAATCATCATTCAGCTCTGCAACTCAGGTCTGTTATTTACAGCCAACGTTATAAAGCATTAATGCCTTGCAGTTCTTGAGTTCTTTCACACACACCCCCTCCTTTTTTCCCCTATCCTTTAAGAGGAAATAAGGAAACAAACAAAACCTGAACAACTCTTGTGATAAGAGCGATCAAGAATCCTGAATTTCAGTGTCATTCCCTCAACTCAGTAAATTGAGTTTTTCTCTCTTTTGCTTCTCTAAAATCCTACTGAATTTCATTTTCCTTATATTCCCAACAACAACTCCTGCCTCACTGCAAGTATTAACACACAGCAGAAGCCTGTTTTTCTTGGAATGACTTTTAGAAAGAGGAATAAAACTTACATACTTACACATCTAAATAGACTCCGAAGTGATGAAGCACATAACCTCATTGCATTAATAGGAACAGAATAAAGACTTTCCCTTTCTTGCATATATATATATTTATTAAATATATTTATTTCTTTATTCCCTCTGGTCTAGCCTGATTATTGTACATAAATAGATCCTCAGGTGGCTTGCTGCCTTTCTATGCTTTGTAATGTATATGCAATATTTATGCAATATTCAACATTACCCTGTTGGTTTCACAGAAAGTAAGAAAAGGCTTGGGGTTTAGCTATATTTTTTTTAATACGACTACAATATGCCTGTGGAAGCTTTCTGTAATTTCCTGTTGTATTTAACTTTTCAAGGGAAACTTATGATAGAAAACCGTGCTTTGAAAAATCTTCTAAGCCTGTGGAATGGCACCTCAGGAGCAGCTTTGCCAGCAAGGTGACCCGGAGTGACAGTGACTCCCAACACACACACGCTGGATAAACTTACCCCACAAACCAAACCAAACCAAACCCCCTTCAGATAAAAATCTTGTCTGTAATGGATTGGTATTATAAATAGAGGGATCAATAGTGCCTGCAGTCAGCCTGAATGCTTAAATTAATGATTCCCCAAAATAGCAGTAATGCAAGGCCACGTGGCACACCCACCTGAGACTACAGAGCATGAGCAAGGCAGGGTCAAAGTCATCTACAGACCTCCCTTTTCCCCCTTTCCATATTTTCCATACCATTTGGATACTTAAATAGGTCAGGGTTTGTTTTATTTGCTCAGTGGGCTTTCCTGGAAAAAAGGATTTGAATTTGTGTCTTTGGCAATCCGGAATCCTTTGAGAATACTGTGTATTATTTACATATCTATAATAACATATATGTATTTATATAACAAAATTTACATTGGAACTATGATCTGGTTTTTTTCTTTATATGTGGTAGTGGCATTTGCCCCTTTCTGTGGCTGCAGGTGGCAACTCACCGTGCAAGCACAAGTAGCAACAGGGAGTAAATCCCCAGCAAATTTTTTAAATGTCTGTTTTGATTTTGTTTTCAATCCCATCTCAGAACTAAGCTGCTGGAGGAAGGGAACAACAACATGTTTTGAAAGAGGGATAAATGTAACACTGGGAAACAAAAAAGTCCAGCTTTACATCTTCTTCCCTTGGAAAGAAAACAACCTGTGCCGATGAAACAAGCGGTGAATGGAAGTGTGCTTGAGCAACCTCCTGGGCAGGATTCCCAGAGAAATTTATTGCTGGCTTATCAAGTTTCTAATCTGTTTTTTTAACCAGGCTACTGGCCAGGTGTAAATCTCCTGAATGGTAGGAAACTCACTATAGAGACAGAGCCTTTCAGGCTCCAGGGGATGTCACCTCCCCACAAACGTGACCTGCTGAGAGCTGTCCCTGCAGTTCTAATGAGATGCTGCAGGAGCTTGTCCAAAAACGCAATTATACTCATGTTTCAAATGGATTATAAAAAAAAACCACTTCATAATTACAACCAAACAAAAAACCCCACCCTTCCACTGCTGGGATTTTCAGTGTTAATACAAAAGAATGAAAAATCTAAATCATAATGGAGAAAACTTTAATTACAGATAAGTGAGGACAACTGACACAAATAAACTTACTCCAGCTCTCAAATCAGTTTGCTGTAGCCCACTACTCTGCTGG
>NW_020955807.1:185662-211879 GCF_003031625.1 Empidonax traillii
GTCCCTGCCGGGCTGAGGCTGCTGAGGGGCTCCCGGAGCTGTGGGGGGGGAAGTTTTCCCGCCGCCTTTGAGCGGCAGCTGCTCCGGGGCTGCCCCGGGTGGGCTCCAGGGGCTGCCGTGAGGGACACGGCGGGGTCGGCACAGCCTGCCCTGCACACACACACGAGGGGCTTCTCACCCGACAATTACCGATTCGTGTCTCTCCCACAGAAAACATCAGTGAAAGGCAAATGGTCCTTCTGACACGAGAAACCGGTGAGGCGCAACATCAGCGAGGTGCAGTATCAGACCACGCTCGCTCAGGACGCGAATACCAGCCTGTGGGCGATTTAGCACATTTACATACACCAGACAGTGAGAAACGTGGCCTTTGTGACCTCTGAGTGTCTGAGCCGCCCTTTGGTCTCCCAGCCCAGGCACGGAGCAGTTGTTTTCCCAGAGCGAAGCCACGGTGAGCGGTGATCAATGGCCAGCAAGGAGCAGCAGCCGGGGAGAGGGCTGAGAGGGCAGCCCTTCAGGAAGAGGGATGAATCCAGGGTTTAGTCTAAAGCTGGAAGGATTTAAGGGGTTTGGATCAGGAGATGCTCATTAAACCCCTGATGCTGCAGCTTGCTAAAATTGGTTGTCCAGAAACACACACGATTCCTGCTCTGTGCAACAGGCTGGAGGATCAGGCACAGACAGCTTGACCTGACCTCCCACAATAAATCATCATTCAGCTCTGCAACTCAGGTCTGTTATTTACAGCCAACGTTATAAAGCATTAATGCCTTGCAGTTCTTGAGTTCTTTCACACACACCCCCTCCTTTTTTCCCCTATCCTTTAAGAGGAAATAAGGAAACAAACAAAACCTGAACAACTCTTGTGATAAGACCGATCAAGAATCCTGAATTTCAGTGTCATTCCCTCAACTGAGTAAATTGAGTTTTTCTCTCTTTTGCTTCTCATTTTCCTTATATTCCCAACAACAACTCCTGCCTCACTGCAAGTATTAACACACAGCAGAAGCCTGTTTTTCTTGGAATGACTTTTAGAAAGAGGAATAAAACTTACATACTTACACATCTAAATAGACTCCAAAGTGAGGAAGCACATAACCTCATTGCAGTAATAGGAACAGAGTGGAGACTTTCCCTTTCTGGCATATATATATATTTATTAAATATATTTATTTCTTTATTCCCTCTGGTCTAGCCTGATTATTGTACATAAATAGATCCTCAGGTGGCTTGCTGCCTTTCTGTGCTTTGTAATGTATATGCAATATTTATGCAATATTCAACATTACCCTGTTGGTTTCACAGAAAGTAAGAAAAGGCTTGGGGTTTAGTTATATTTTTTTTAATACGACTACACAATGCCTGTGGAAGCTTTCTGTAATTTCCTGTTGTATTTAACTTTTCAAGGGAAACTTATGATAGAAAACCGTGCTTTGAAAAATCTTCTAAGCCTGTGGAATGGCACCTCAGGAGCAGCTTTGCCAGCAAGGTGACCCGGAGTGACAGTGACTCCCAACACACACACGCTGGATAAACTTACCCCACAAACCAAACCAAACCCCCTTCAGATAAAAATCTTGTCTGTAATGGATTGGTATTATAAATAGAGGGATCAATAGTGCCTGCAGTCAGCCTGAATGCTTAAATTAATGATTCCCCAAAATAGCAGTAATGCAAGGCCACGTGGCACACCCACCTGAGACTACAGAGCATGAGCAAGGCAGGGTCAAAGTCATCTACAGACCTCCCTTTTCCCCCTTTCCATATTTTCCATACCATTTGGATACTTAAATAGGTCAGGGTTTGTTTTATTTGCTCAGTGGGCTTTCGTGGAAAAAAGGATTTGAATTTGTGTCTTTGGCAATCCAGAATCCTTTGAGAATACTGTGTATTATTTACATATCTATAATAACATATATGTATTTATATAACAAAATTTACATTGGAACTATGATCTGGTTTTTTTCTTTATATGTGGTAGTGGCATTTGCCCCTTTCTGTGGCTGCAGGTGGCAACTCACCGTGCAAGCACAAGTAGCAACAGGGAGTAAATCCCCAGCAAATTTTTTAAATGTCTGTTTTGATTTTGTTTTCAATCCCATCTCAGAACTAAGCTGCTGGAGGAAGGGAACAACAACATGTTTTGAAAGAGGGATAAATGTAACACTGGGAAACAAAAAAGTCCAGCTTTACATCTTCTTCCCTTGGAAAAAAAACAACCTGTGCCGATGAAACAAGCGGTGAATGGAAGTGTGCTTGAGCAACCTCCTGGGCAGGATTCCCAGAGAAATTTATGGCTGGCTTATCAAGTTTCTAATCTGTTTTTTTAACCAGGCTACTGGCCAGGTGTAAATCTCCTGAATGGTAGGAAACTCACTATAGAGACAGAGCCTTTCAGGCTCCAGGGGATGTCACCTCCCCACAAACGTGACCTGCTGAGAGCTGTCCCTGCAGTTCTAATGAGATGCTGCAGGAGTTTGTCCAAAAACGCAATTATACTCATGTTTCAAATGGATTATAAAAAAAAAAAGTGAAGTATTAATGTTGGTTTGTTTTTTGGGGTGGGAAGGTGACGACCCTAAAAGTCACAATTATGTTTTCTTACTTTTTAGATTTAGTATTACCTCTTTTGAAATTAATGTCTATTCACTCCTGTTGACTGTGTTTATTTGAATGAGGTCGAGAGTTTAGTCAAACGACATCGGGTGATGAGACGACCTTGGAAGTCGAAACACACCTTCATGTCACAGATTCACTTCCTTGATTTCTTCTACCATTTTGTACCACTGAAGAGGTTACAGCCTCGTGTGATCCAGCTTTTCTCTGCCAACCCTAGGGGAAATGGAATTTTCACATTCTTCATTTCATCCTTGCTCAGCCTTCAAACTTTGGAAGCATGATCCTTAATCTTTTTACGTCACGTTATTCTTCCTAGAAATGAAGGAAAATGATGGTGCAGTTCTCAGCTGTTGGCCATGTTCTGTGAGGGGAACGCTCACCATGAAATTCACTTACTGTTCCAAAGGAAAACAAATGTCCATTGAAAAACAAGTTGTTATTTTTTTCAAGCTCAGAGCAGCTCAACAAGCTGCTTCCCCCCTTGGATCAAGTGTCAGCAGCAGTGAAGCAAACACCTGACCAGAGCATATTTTATTAGATCAACTGTCAGGCAAACTCTCTTTTGCTTTTAAAAACAACACGGCCACACACAGGAGGAAAGAAAAAAAAAAAAAGGGAAAAAAAAGAAAAACAAAACAGGAAGGACTTTTCCAGGTAGATTTCTAATAGATTGCTTAAAAAAGCTTCCAAGTTCTAAATTAATGCCATTAAGGGAAGCACTGTGCTAGAAGACTTAAGAGATGCTGAATGTAACACAGCCCATGCAGCAAACCATAACCGTGGGATAAAATATGTACAAGATAATTCAGCAAAATTAAGCCCTGTTAAAAAGCAGCTCAAATATTTGTATTCTGGGTGGTTCAAGCATCAGTATACGTTCAGCATTCAGTAAAGGACAGCCTGGGGTTTACCTCGTCCTCCAAACCCCCAGCCATGAGGACAGAGGAGCTGCAGGAGCCCACCACAGCTCCCCCCTTGCCCACACAGAATCACAGAATCCACTGGGTTGGAAAAGACCTCTCGGATCATGGAGTCCAACCCTTGATCCAACCCTGCCGTGGTTCCCAGCCCATGGCACTGATGCCACAAGAACTCTTTACATTACAGACTTTCACATGAACAAAACCAGTTGGGGTTTTTTTCTTGTTTTAACGGACCTGTTCCTGACATATTTCTTTTGCAAAGGTGTGACATTTTAACACGGGCTTGTGAAGAAAGAAACATTATTTAGAGGAAGGTATAGATTTTTGTAAAAGAGCTGATTCAAAAAGAGCTTCAAATAAGCCCTTAAAATCTTTGAAGAATTATATTGCTCAGGTACAAAATACCAAGAAAACTGACTATTTTCCAAGCAGCAGATGAAACAAGTAAGTGGCTTTGATATTTATAAGACAGCGTCACTTGATTTTCCCTTCCCTTATTTTAAATATTCAGATTTGGAAGTAGCAAGAAGCCTCTCCATGTGTTCAGACACAAAGAGTGAAATATTTCCTGAGAGAAAGAGAAAAGTTTTCTGTTAACCCTTGTGATGTCTGGTAAAGGAAGCAGCAGAAAAGGGAATGGGAATGATGGCTCACATGCTTGAAACTGTTTTTCCAATTAAGACATTTTTCAAGTATAATTATTAACAGATTTTTAACCTGAGTCAGATAAACACAGAGCTGCTTTCACCGTGGGTTTTTTTTTGGAATTAATACAGGCCATTTTCAGGATGGAGGGAAGCAGTGTTTAAGAAATATTAGTTCTTAGAGAAGAACTAACTCCTGCACCAGGAGTCAAGAATTTGGCCAGCACACTTTAGGGACAGTAAAGAAATTATACATATATATATATATATATATATATATATAAGGTTTCTGTCAAGATGCCAGTGAGCACAAGGAATGCCCTCAGAGGGATAAGGAATCAGAGCATTAGGAATGCTCTCAGAGGGTTTTTCAGAAAATAAGGGCCATGGGTCTGAACCTGTGTCTCCAATCCCCTCCCTTTTATGTCTCCACACTGCAAGATACAAATATTGGCTCTGACTCTTTGGTACAAAATTGAGATTAAGAGGGCAGGACCTGTTTCTGAGCCAGTGTGGAAGCAAAGGGCAACCTTTGCTCTGCAATCACCAAAGTTCATCAGAGCTTTATCTCCCTGAGCAGCAGCTGCCACTCACTCACCTCAAAGTCTCTCCCAATCCCTCTGGACCTTTCCTGCCCTTTATTCTTTCCATACCACCACTTCTTGCCCTGGGCTTTGATATCTCATTCTATCAGCTTACTTTCTCTATAAATATGTATTTATTTGAGTCCCATTTGCCAAAATGAATGAGTTTTAAAATAATTTTATGAGCAAAAATGGCAGCATCTCAGATAACAGCAGCATCTCTGGGATCACAGACATAAACACTAACATTTCAGTGCTTTTCCTTTCACATTTCTTTTAAGAGCCACCCCAGGCTTCATTTCCCTGGATCACTGTGGCTCTCACTACGTCCTGTCTTCTGTGAATTTCAGCAGCTGGCACCCTCGAGTTTCTGTGGCTGAAAGGAAAATTAAATATCCCCCATTTAATCAGCCTACATATGCTCCGGTTTGCCTTTATGCTGACTGTTTGGGTATAATGGCTTGGCTTTTATTTGCTGTTAATGGGCCCGTAATTGTTTCTGATAAAAGAATGCAGTGTTTGTTCAGCTCTGCAAAACAGAAACACGTAGAAACACGAGCCAAAGGAGCTCTGTGTGCAGCTATTAGGAGGAACCTAGAAGGGTTCAGCAGCTAAGTGCTCCTAGCCACTACGGGATTAAATGAGCGTGTTTATTGAAGTTCTAAAAGGAGAATATGAATTTTAAAGTACACCGAGTTGTTAGAATGTCATTTACCGTTATTTATCCACATTAGTGCACCTCAGTCTTTGTTTAATGCTGCTGCAGTTCCACATTCACAACACTGTCAACCCCAAGTAGTCAAAGGCCGTGAGTCACCTCCCTTTCAATAAAAACAGCCACTTAAAATCCGGGAGATCCAGGATTATTGTTATTGCTGCTATTACTGAGAGAGCCTGGATGATTCCCTTGGGCTCGATAATTAGGCTGCTGGACAGCTAAAATTATAGGGATTTACTTTCGTGAGAAGTGAATGGAGAGGACCTGAGGTTCCCAAAGAGTTCGTGACCTTGGATCGGGAACTTGGGAGACACAAAGTAACTCTTGGCACAGCAGACCCGATTTGCAGATCAAAAAGGGCACATGCCTGTATCGTTTTGCCCAAACACCGAGCAAGAAACGAACACCAAGCATGAAAGAGTCGGGCAGTAGATGCTTTGAGGAGAACACAGCAATCTTTGGGTTCGGTGGGGGGTTTTTTTGGGCAGCAATTTTACTGCAGTGATTTGCTGTTCAGGCTCTGCATAGAGGCATTTGGGGATGCACCCCAAAAATCTGTCTGTTTTGTTGCTGGTTTTGACATCTCACAGAAACGCTGCTACTTTTATCTGGGTGACAGCAAACACATATCAAATAACAGACATTTAGTCTCTCCTCAGTGTGAGAAACAGCATCAGAAGCAAGCAGTGGAATTCCTCACTGGACAACCCAAACCTCGAGCAGGAGAAGAGAAACCTTTTCATTCAGTAAACCCCAAAAATATCTGGCCTAGCCCCAAGTTATACAAGGTGCAGTTCTCAGGGTTCCTTCCCCAGCAGAGCCATTATCCCCCCATTGTACTCTAATCTCATATTTTTAGCAGTGAATGTATCCATACAAAAAGCTGATTAACTTCTCATCAGCACCTGGCACAGCTCAGCCCATTCTTTCTTTCACAGGTAGGCAAGAGCTGCCTTGGGTTGTTTCTTCTTTTGCCAGCAGAAATGCTCCAGTGAGCAGCACAGGGATATTTATCCCGGGCACAGCATTGTTCTCCTGTTCACATGCTGATGTATCTGGAGATCAAACTGGAGGAGTAAATTGAAGCTGCTGAATGGTGGAAAGGTTTTCTCCCTTCCCTTTGGCAGGATGCCCTCACAGTTGATTGCTAATTTTTAAATACTAAAAAGTATGTCCTGCTGTTGCTAAACACGTTCCTGAGGAGAAAGGAAAATTGGGAAGGCGGGGGGGGGAGGGGGGGATCAGGATTAAACCATAGTATTTAAAATCTCACTTTTGTTAGAAAATAGAATTATGTTATGCCCTGAAAGCCTGTGAAAATCTGATTTTGTGTTATTTTGTTCTGTTGTTGGCTGGGGTATTTTTTTCCCCTCTGAAAATCTTAGCAAGGATGACCCTCCTCACTATTTTGTGAAGCAGAGCAGAAACCACAAGTGTTTGCCACCCAGAGCAGCTCAAATTCCAACACTGTGGTTGCTGCCTCTCTGGGTTTGTTGTTCCTGGTAACTCTCTGGATTTGTTACTCTTTAAATCTGCATTATTTCCATGTTCCTGATCTTCCCAGAGGCTTCTCCTGGCTATACATTGACAGCCAGCTGTCTGCTCAGGCTCTGACCAATAACCCCCAGAAATTCTCCACTAAAACCAAACCCTTTGGATCCACAGTCACAAATGCCCCAAACTAAGACTCTTCTTCAACTTCCCACTTCCAAACTCCTCGCTATGAGAAAATCTGCCACAAAAAAAAACCCAAACCAACAAAACAACCACAAACCCTATTCAAACACAGGACAAAACTCAAAAGAAACTCGATTTCTGGAAGGAAATCACTTTTTTGTTTCAAAGTTTCAGCAGTTCATGGGTTGGGACATCACTTTTGCAAGTCTCTCACACACAGAGCTAAAGGGCAGTGACATTTGTCATTTCTCTGTAGGCAGAAATATTTGTAAATTAGGAGCAGTGCAAATGATACTTAGCGAAACACAACATACTGGGAGAAATAATGGAATTATCAGCATGGAAAACTAATGCCTGATCCAATGGGGACTGACAAAAGTGCTGTTTACATATAATTTGGCATCTAATTCAGCCCTTCACTTGGAGAAACTCTGCCATCCTCCATCACCCCAAAACACCCCAAGTTCTGTGCCTCCCTCATGGAACAACTACCAGCTCACAGTTGGCAGGATCTTCCTGGAGACAGAAAAAAATGAGACAATATTACTCTTTTTTTTTTTTTTTCCCAACCAAGTATCTGAAGGTTTTTCATCTGAGCAAAAACAAATCTAACTTTGCAATGTCTGGGTGGAATTTTTTAATTCAGAATGTCTCTGGTGGCTTTGTTTATTTTAAGAAGTCATGCCACGCTCTCACTGCATGATCACATCCTAATCCATGATTACATTAATCACTTTTTAAATGACAGGGACATCCATGATCAAAGGATCTCACCTCTTTTGAATCCCAGTAGCCCCCGAAACAACCTGACACTGAGCTAGACAAGAGGCTCTGGTGTTAAAAGCAGAATCAGATTCGCAATTAGCCTACAGTTATTTTCCTTCCTTTCCCATTAAATCAGGCTGAACGAATCAGGCACATTCTCAGCCAGTGGCACCTGCGAAGTATCCTGGTCTAATCCACGTCCAATCCCTTCAGGAATCCCAGAGACACCCCGCATACCAGCTCTGTCCCTGGATGGTCATTTCACATCCTCATGGCGTGCCGAAGACCATTTCCGCTCCCCCCCAATATGCTAATCCTCTGTTTTTAAGAAATGATTTGGAATTCTGTGTGGCACCCACAGCTGTGTGGGTCAGTGTGACGACCCTGACGCCGCTCCTGATTCTGGCCGGGGCTGATTTCATTTCCACTTTCTTCCAAGCCCACAAACCCCCTTCTCTTTCAACTTCACAAGTTAATTCACGTTTTGGTTGGGTGAGGACACGCTCCTTTCCCTCCAATGGCACAGCAGGAGGGAATCGAGCACACCGGCATTGTCAGGAATCGCCTCAGGAGGGTTTTTACAGCCCAGCTCCGTCCCTGCATTTCGCAGCAGCTCGATGTTCTCCCGTGAAGCTCAGGGTTCCACACTGCCCCAGCTTCCCAAGCTGTTTGCTCATTCTGCCAGCTCGACTAATTGGGAGCCTGGGTTATAAAATCCGAGCTAATTAAAGCTATCAGAGAGAAGGTGTGCGAGGTGATTTCCCCGTGTCTCGAGCCTCGGGTACGAGGAGCAGCCACACTGGGGCCACTCCCTTGCAATTACAGGAGCTGACTGCACTAAATTAACTCATTTAAATTCTAAACACGGTCTAATGACATGTATTGTAAACAGCACAGACACACAGAGAATGACCCCTCCTACAGCTGCTTTCCAGCAGGTGGAAACCCCCTCAATAATCACGGTGTTTCAGTGTAAAACTAACAAACAGACATAAAAGGCCAGCTGGAAAAGGCATCCCCCTCCCCGGGCCAGCAGCATTTTGGTCTCACATTTTGACAGCAGATTCCTCCCAAACTCAGTGTTAAGAAACTGCAGAGAGAAAGTGACATTTGGATTAAATACAAACACAGCCAGCACAAACCACTGTCACTGCCACCTGCACCCAGTGCTGCTGCACCACCGCTACAAGTGCAAGATGCTTCTGTCCAGCTGTGCCTGCAAAATGTAGAGGCTTTCAATGGACTTGAAGGAACTTTCCAGGTTCAGGATTCACAGTAACCAGTACCAGGCATGAGTCTCCAGGTGTCACACGGAACGGATCCCTTTTTGTAAAGATCTTGGGCAGACTGGAGAAGGAAAGGTCTACCCAGAGTGGGAACTCTTCAAAGGAATGAGGTGAGAGTGGAAAGATGGACTAAGGAAGTTGCCTGGCTCAGTAGGGATTTGGGTGTGAGAAACCAAAGAGCAAGGGAATAGTGAAAAGGACACGGATGGACAACATCATGAGAACACACTGGGGGGCTTCAACGCACCAAACCTTCCCAGAAGTGAAAATCCTCTCTTGGTTAACAGGAAAAGACAGTCACTTCCAGAGGGAGCTGCTGGAGCTGTGCCAAGAGACACAACCTGGCTGGGCTGTCCAGGGTTTAACGAGTGAAATGGCAATTGATGCAGAGGAACAATCTGACATGACCCACATGATAGCTGGCTAATCCCTGGTCCTGGATTGCTTCATAACTCACCTTTCCCAACAGTTTGCCTGTCAGTTCACGGGGGAGCCGCTACAGCCTGAAGGAGGCCCACAGGGGAGCACTAAGAGCATCTGGAACTCCCCCCCCCCCAAAAAAAATTAATTCTTTGTGCCTTTAGTGACCCCACAGCTAAAGCTGAGGTGAGAAAGGCACAAAAAGTTAATAACCTTCTGGGTGACCTCACAGTCACGAGCTCCCCAGAGCCCTCAATGCTTCCAGACTGGAGCTGAAATCTTCCTGCCCTGGCACTGCCCGGTGGGTGAAGCCCAGGGGACTCCTGTGCCCCACAGTGTGGGAAGGATGTGCCCACAGCCTTCTAATCTTAAAGGTCAAGTGTTCAGACCCTTGTGGGTTTTGAAGGGACTGTTTCATTGGGACAATATCCAAGGGAGGTTCTTCCCCAAAGTCAACAGTATCCATTAAATAATAAAACCATCCTGCCTCAGACCCGAAGCTCACAGGAGGCAATAAAACTGTCCAGTGGTCACAAATCAAGGACTTTAGGGCAACACAAACAGCAACAAAACATTATTTCTGAAAACTCTGAGGCCAGAGCAGTGTGACACGCCAGGGAGGGAACTTATTCGTCCCACTTTTTAAAGAAGGAGCCAATTCCAGAGAGAGGTGGGACGAGGGAAGGCACTTCAAGCAGGACTCCCAAGGTGTCGTGGGAGCTGCAGTGTGAACTAAGGAGGACACAAGAGCCTGACCCACCAGCTGAGCTCTGGCAGAGGGAGCAGCACCCAGGGCTCTGCACCCTGAGCTGAGAGCCTTTCTCAGCAGCTTTCATCGTGCTGCTTAAAGGAAACCCTCCCAAGCGAGGCAGGGTGCGTTCCTACAAAGGAAGGATTTCATCTGCAAAGCACAAGCATCAGCAGGGAGCAGGCTTTTCCTTGCAGGGGGCCTGATCCTGCTGCCACAGCTCTGTCCAGGTTGCTGATGCTCCAGCAATTCCCCAGGCTCCCCGAGCCACGGCCATCTGGGAGACTCTCTCCATAAGGACACTTCTCCCAGAGACTCATTTCCCACACACAGAACAAGGGTTGTTGTCTCTGCAGGGGTTAAGGTTCTGTTCTGCTTCCCTTCCCTCCCAGTGAATAAATCCCAGTCCAGACACAGCTGCCCCCATGGTTACCAAACAAACTGTCGGCTCCCCAAGAAGCGGCTGCTGAGTGCAAGGACAGAAACCTTAAAAAAAAAAAAAAAGGGGGGTAAAATATATAGGAAAAAATACAGTATCACTGCTTTCTGCAAGCAAGAGAACCTTCTCTCAAACAGGATACTGGTACTGAAATTGAGAGGCATTTTTGCAATATTATGGGATGTCAGAATGCAGAGGTAGCAAAGAAATAAAGGCTCAGTGGTGGAAGTGCAGACTGGCTGCTCGACAGAGAAACAGTGGCTAATGAAAGCACCCGTGCTTTGGAAGGTCCTCACTGAGAGAAGCAACTGGTAAGTATTGAAGAAGTCTTTGAAAATTGGCAGATCTTTAAACCTCTGAATTCCTTCCAAAATGTGTGTTATATTTTTATTTGGGGGGGGGAAGTTATCTCAACTCCAACTTATGACTGGGAAGAGAAACTTCTTCAGACTGGAAGAGGAATCAAAGAGACCTTAAGGAAGTCTGATTAAACTGAGGCAGTAAAAACCACTGGTACCAATATTTGATGGCAACAGAAGCAATTTCAGCACAACCAGCAGCAGCTCCTACAACCTGTGGGCTACAACCTTGTGCCACCAAACTCAGCAGCTGCTCCTGGGGAAAGAGTGGCAATGCCAGGCCAAAGTGCTACAAAACAAACACACTGGCTTAGCAGCTATCAAAAACTTACGGAGGCAGCATGAAGAAAATGAGTGGAATGTATTTATTTTTAGGGAAAAAAAGCTGCTGAGAAATCCAAGCTGAGTGTGGCACAGCAGAGAAGTACAAACAGGACAAAAAACCACCCCAAAACAGCTCTAATGAGTTTGTCCTTGAGCCCTTATAAATAAACATCTAGTTAGACCCAGGAAGGGGTAGGAGGAATCCCACAAATATCTGCAGGGAAATTCAAACCCAAGCAGAAACGCTGTGTGTCAGAAAGGTGAATTACCTGAACCAGCCTCACTTTCACATCTCACTGCTGTTGCCTTTTTAATTACACAGAAAGGTTAATAAAATCTACCAGAAATACATTTATCACACTTCAAAGACAAGGCTCTGCTCAACTCCAGTTCCATCCTGCAGCAAGTGCCTAAGACAGAATTAATAACCTGTAACTTAAGAATCTTTCTTTTTAGCAATAAATACAGAGAGATATTGCACACAGACTCTCCCCCGGGGACTACAAATTTATGCTGCAATGATTAGAGTCAACAACAGCAAAGCTCTCACAGTTTCCCAAAATCCTGTTGATTCTTTCAGGCAAAGCTCTTGAAGTAACACAAGCAAAAACAAGTTACCCTCCTGTGGGGCAACAGTGTGGGGGCTAAAAATAGCACAAACAAGCCCAGGTTGCTGGGTTGGAGTCCTTGGATGTCCTTCTGCCCATCTCCACTCGTGTCTTCACTCTTATTTAAGCTCTAATTTCCTGTGCTTTGGCTCTTCCTGATGATGAATGTTTAGGCAGCAGGTGAATCCCAGACTGCACTGGCTACCAGTGCAAGTTTCAGGCCCCAATCTGAAACTTGGTGGTGTTTTGGGACAACTTTCTCCCTTCACTGGGGGAACAAGCAGCAAGAAGGATCAAGAGATGGATCCAGTGCTGCAGCCACACCAAACACTCTCCTATCTACCCCAGAACTAGCAAAAGGGGCTCAACAACGGTCTTATTTTGGGTTGAGAAACGTCAGCAAAGTGGCCACAAGACTCAGCAACCAGGAGTTGATCCTGTTTGTTCCTGCAACCCGAGGTTCAGCTCACTGCTCCCGAAATAATGCCAAAAGACAAAGATACCTAAACTGGTGTCCAGGGCTGGGGCTTCCCTCCAATGTAGTTACATGTCCAGGTCTAAATTAATCCAGACTTTCAAGTCTAGCTTGGGGAAGCCAAAAAGTAGGTTTGGGATCGTTATCTTGTCCTTCTTCCAGGTATTATCCACATGCCCACCCCCCAGTGATGTGCTTGTTCCCTGCTGCACACCAGACTCCGGAGCACAGCCCACAGCACGTGGCAGGCACAGCAGTGACATCACCTCGCCCAAAGAATCCAAAGGGCATTCAATAAACTCCAGCTTCATCAACTGAATACCCTGAGCACCTTCTTCCCAAGCCTGACAAAGCCTTAATAAATGCAACTGGTTATAAATGCCTCAAAAAAGTGCACAACAGTACCACGATGTCTGTTGTGTGATGTTCAAATTACAACCCTGATTTACTCAAATTCTCCTTCCTTCAAAAAAGCAAAGGTGTTGCTTCAGGACTGTGTCAGTGGCACATCTGCACGCACTTGGCAGTGGTTCTGCTGGTTGTTTCCCTCTCCCAAGCACCGACAACCATGGTGACACTTCTCAGCACCAGGGAACGCCATCAGCGCTGGGTGTTTTTTATTCCTTCGCTGGAAAAAGACTGGATGGCAGCAGGGAGGGAATGCAACATGGAATATGCCATGCACTTATAGAAACACGGGGAGGAAAACGATGGCAATGAGAGCCACAAAGGGAAAAGGAAAACGAAGGAAGAAGCTTGTGCAGGACAGTGATCCTGCTGCTGCAATTCCCTGCTCCAAGACAGCCCAAACCACCTCTTCTGATGACGGCACAAGCCACCTCCAGAATAGCTGATTGCAAGGCATGTTCCTCACCTCCCCAAACACATTTATAGCCCATCTCCTACCCTGCCTCTTTACTCCTACACACCTACAGCGCTCAGGTCAGCACTTGGATCTCAGATGCTTTTCAGACTCCTGTTTACCTGACAAAGTGTCTCTTTTAGCAGCTGATTTCATGGCCCGCAGTTTGATACAAAGCCTGTCCTGACCCGCGGCTGTCACGTCACATTTTTCTCACTGGCGGTGGCAGAACCCACATTGGTCCAATCCACTCTGGTAATGCAGCCAGGGTAAGTGAAACCCTTTCTTACTGAGAGCCCGAGGGAGAGCAGGTGAAATCCAATCATTGATCTGACAAGTAATTTGCGGCTTCACTTGACGAAGATTAATTAATATTGGACGAGAAATGGGAGCAAGGCCGAAAAGCAGCAGAGATCCCCCAGGGAACCGATAAACCAGAGGGATGAGTTTCACAACCACCAGGAGCATCAACAAACCATGGAATTTCAGAGTCTCTACAATCAGGACGGTGCTAAGGAGCAGCTCCAGCCCTGTGTCCACAGGAGTTGTTGCTGATGGATCCCTCTGGAACGATGCTGAGTCCAAAGGAAACCATCCTGAGCCCTGATGTTCTCCCGAGTCCCACAGGTTAGCTCTGCCTACAGAAAGGTTTTAGAGTCCAATCAGTACTAAGGCTCAAAGAGCAAACACCCAACCTGTCAAGTCTCTTTCCACTTCCTTCTCAAAGCTTAAGTCTGACTTGGAATAGAACTACACACGTAACTATTCAAAAGCAGAATAATGTGGGTTTCTGTACAAGCTGCCGCCACTCCAAGCTGCAGGCAGGCTGTGGAGGGAGCTGTGCATCTCCCAGGTGGCATTCTGAGGAAAATGCTTCTCTTCCATCCCATAAAACATACCTGCAGGGGTTGCAGTCACACCCAGAGCTTCTCAGAGAAATTAAAATTAAAAACAGTGTGACTGCAAGCAGTCGGTGCTGGACGTGTATGTGGTAACAGCACCCTCTCCACTTTTCCTAGGAATGGGAATAGACAGCAAAAGGAATCCAAGCTGCAATTTGGAGCAAAACTCTGAGTGAAAGTGCTACTTCATTACAGAAATGAATTTTCAAACGACTAGATTAGAATAATTTAACTGGGTTCATCACTGTAAATTAGTGAATGTCAGCTCCAAATTAGGCCAATATAAACGTTTGATGGAAGTTCACAAGTTTGCATAAACAACAACAAAATAATGACACTGGATTGTTTTGTAACATGCAAAATGAGCTTTTACTCCTAATGAACTCTCTGCAAACTCAAATTATTTTAAATTATTTGTTCTACCTCGGTTTGTTCTGGTGTGTGAGATCACATTCATGAGGTGTAATTCTGATCCGTGGTAGCTCGGAGAGAGGTGTAAAACATTGTTCAATATTTAACCATATGAAAAGCATAAATATAAAGCAATTTCTGGTCAAGTAAAATCCTACACAGCAACCATACCCTGCACCGTGTGCCTGACTTCAGGAGCACCAGTCAGTGCTAGTAATTGGCTGCCTCGATAATTAATTAACCTTGTTGGTAAAACATCTTCATTCTGTGTACACGCATTTCCACGACTTGATGAAAGCGGGATCTCAATTAAGAGACAGAAGAGCAGCCTGGAGAAAACCAAAGCAAACCCCAGACAAGACCCCTCCAGAAGAATGAATCCTTGCTTAGTACCCTCACATTTTTACCAGATACTTTTATTCACCACTTTTTGCTGTTATTATTCTTTTAAACTCAGGTGGGTTCATGCCCTAAAATTCAGATGGCAGATCCCGTACAGGCTTCATACACAGAAGTTTCTTTTTAAGTTTTAAAAGAAGTAATAAACACTTTCTCAAGTGACTTTTGGTGACTTTACCTACCCACAGGTGCCCACTGGGACTCCTGCAAGCACCTCCTCCCTTCACCACCGAAATACCTTTGCAGATCCTCTTCCAGCTCTAAACTAGGCAGAAGCTGGAAGAGTTCCCAAGGTCCCATCTCCCCCATATGTTCAGCTTCTGTGTCCCTTCTGTGTGTCTGCATTTAATTTTGGTGCTGGGCCTCCTGACATTTTGGAAAACTCGAGGCTCTGATCATCTGATTCAGATGCCACCCCAGACTCGTAGACACCTACGTCGTGGGGGTGGATTCTCAACTCTGCTTCAACTTTCTCCCTTATTTCAGCATTACATAACACAGCTATTTCAGTCCCTGCCATCAAACACTGAAATTATGGAAAGCCACGCTTCAGAGCTGAATATAAAGTAACTTCTTGGTGCTGATGTTCCCAGCAGGGACATTTAACCATCGCCACTCACTGCCAGGGGCGCTTATGCAAACGGTGTGTGGCAAATCTGCCTTCACCATCCTTTTTTTAACAGAAGAATTGCAGATACACATTAATATTTTAATGTGCAAACTCCAGAGAGTATGGTGTGCCATCACTATGGCTTGCCCAATATCCCCACAGTAATTTCTTGAACTTGGGGTTTTAGGTCCAGTCTTTTATTCCAGTGACAATCTCCGAGATTTATGATAATACAACAGAAAAAAAAAGCTTAATGTTAAAACTTAAATGCCTAACAAAAGAGTAACTGGAAACTATATTAAAAAAGCAGCCCTTTCATATTTTACTGACAGTTTGGCTTCGAGCAGGGGAAGCTTGCCAATTACTTTTTTGGATAACCTATTGTAACAGTGCTGATTTTGAAAGAAAAGGCATCATTTTACAGCACAGTTGCAAGACAGGAAAAGTAGACAATCCCCACCAGCAAAGAGAAAATAAAGTGCTCTCTCCTCTGGCTCTGAACAGAGGCCAATGTTATTTGTTTTAATGAAGAACGGCTCATAGAAATCCTCTTTGGATGTGGTGGTTTTTTTTGAGGGGAGGGGAAATGCTTTTGTTAGATCATGTTTTAAAGCATTCCCAAATGTTTTATATCATGTAGAAGACCCAATCCATTGTCTAGCATGTAATGAAAACGTCCAGACTCATCTGCAGAGCAGGGAGTACTTGCAAAGTGAATGGTTTTTGATAAATGACACCTCCTTCCCCAGCTGTCCTGAACCTGCTGTGGTGATCACACATCTGTCTCCCTTCCCGCAGGAATGTTCATCCCTGCTACCTCCAAGCCCTGAAAGCTCTCACCTGCCAGCTGATATTAAGCAACAGCCTGACAGCAGAGGGAACAAAATAAAATGAATCTGGGCAATTCAGGAGTAACTGGAAATATTCCTCGAGAGGGAGAGATTAGCACAAGAGCGAGTGCTGGTCATTAAAGGCTGTCCAAACACTCTGCACTGGAGGTCCCTCGGATTTCTCCTCTTTCTGCTCCAGGAAAAGCGCTCTGCTTGCAGAGCTGGCTCTATTTTTATCCTCTCTGAGCAAAGGGATTCAATGGGTTTCACGCTGCTTTAACACACCGTGCCCTGGAGAATTCTCTCTAATATTATTTAGTAAAGTGCTTACAGTAAAAAGAGAAGCAGGGTCACACATTTTTCTCAAAACCAGGCTGGACTTTTACCTGTCACCAAGCTGGTACTGAACAGTGCTGGACACTGCAGGGCAAATACAGACAATATCCAAATTTACACCCAGGCACAACTCGATCGTAGGAGAGTGAGGCTGTTCAGCAAGTCAAGAGCTACAAGATTTGCTTTCACATCCTGCACCGCTGCTGCCAGTACAAACGTTTCTATCTGCCTGTAAAAACCCTCTCCCAGAACCAGGCTGCAAGGAGCTTCAGGAGCTTGGGAGCTTCAGCCCATCCTCCACCAGCAAAATGGTGCTGAGAACTGTGTACTGAAAACCCCAGAGAATTTTATCAAGGAATTCAGATCGGGAACAAGAGGCTCATAGATGTCCCCAGCCCTCAGTTCAGTGTTGGGGTTTGCCACAAAGCCCGGCCTTACTGAGAATAAGGTGCACTCAGCAGGGTGGGGTTTATCCTCTCCTGGGAGGGCAGGGACAGGGGCTAAGCAAGGCCTCAGCTCCTGCACGTGCTGTCTCCTGAGAGGCAGCTCATCCATATAAACAGCCCTGCCTGGAAACACAGCCCAGTGCCAGCCCAGCCCCTCAGCTGAGGCTGTGGGGCAGAGATGGAACATCATTTGTGGCTGCACTCCCTCCTCATTCCATGCTTCCTAAAGGCCTCCTGGCTTTCTCTGCTGCGAGTTACGGCCACAACATGCCATCCCCCGTGGAATCAGCCTGCAAACTCAGGCACAGCTTCCCCTGGAATAACCCTGGCAGGTACACCCCAGAGCTGTCCCAGGCCCCACAGTGGAACAGCCCCACGGGAGTTATCCTGACTAACGATTTCATCTCAACATCAGAGCCCTGGCTTTGCCCAGGAGAGTCCCCACACCAACTGGATGTGAAGACCCCCCGTGCCTTGGTGTTACACGGCAAACAAGCCCTGGGCCTTCCCAGGGAACAGCCAGTGGTTTGCACCCTGTAGCTGATGCTCTGCAGCAGCAGCTGCTGAGGGATGGTGTTTCCTGAGCCCTGGTGCTGGCAGGGAATGGTGCTGGCACTCAGCTGTTCTGGCCTGATAAGGAGCTATAAAAGTGAGCTGGTGTCCCATCCAATGAACCACTTCACCAGCACGGTTCAAAAGCCAGGGAAAAGGCAGTGGGTGGAGAAGGAAACAAAGGCGGAGAGGAAAGAATGTGCCTGAGGCTCCCAGCATGTGTCAGAAACAATGCTGAGGCTCAGAAAACTTTCAGGGACACTCAAAGTAGGCTCTGGAGCTGGCTCAGGGTCCCTTCTCCACATGGGAAGGTGCAAAGGTCTCTGCCAGCACCGAGGCACAAGTCAGTGCAGACCAGACGCCTTCCTGGCACGCCGCGAAGATTGGCAGCAAATTCTTACCAAGAACACAGGCATTTTTCTCACTGCCCTCTTTGTTTGGCAAATTTTTTGTTCCGATTTTGCCTAATTGTCACAAAGCATATGTACACATTTAAAAACACATCAGTCAACGGCTCGGCACGTTTGGAAATGCATATTCAACAGGGGATGGGAAACTCAGCCTTCGCAAAGAGCCTGGGACCACTTTCCTTGTGGAAAGAGATTTAATGCCTTCTGAACAGTTGCTATTAATTAATCATCCAGTTAAGTATAAAACCAGTAAATATCAAACCAGATCATTTATATAAAGTGAAGCACACACAGAATGCCAAATAATTTCCCCCTCCTTCGAAATCAGACACGGAAAACCAGTGGAAGAAAGGATGCAGTGCAAGCAGGACCTGGTAACCAAGGAAGCTGCAGAATAAGATCAAACCCCCAAAACCTTCATGAATACTCTTTTCTGGACAAAATGGACTATAATAATTTCTCTCATTCCCTTCAGAGGGATTATTTAAGCGCAAAGTTATCCACGTGCCTAAAAACATTTACGGGAACGGAGGCCTTCCTGTCAACTGAAAATAAATTAATCATCTCAGCTGGTGTTTCACCTCTTTGGAAACCAAAATACATGACACTGTCCAAGTAGAAGATGGGGCCATCCCATAATCTCCATGAATGCAGCTCTTGATGAGGTCATGAATAGTACCAGTTCTCATTATATTATCTCACGGCTGTTCAAAGCCACTCTACGTCTCGGGGTGCACGAGCGGAAACATCGCTCCATCTGGAAATACGTTCCTTAAGGGAAGCGATTCCGTTCATGTAGGAAGTCTAATCCCCAGGAAAAGGTTCTGCAGACTTCAAAGCAGCCTGCAGTCCTTGCAGGAAATGCTCATAATTATCCCTCCCTTCAGCACATCAGAAATATTCATCTCATCGAGGTCAGGCAGTGAGATCCACTCCAGGGGTCACTTTAAAGCCTCATTTCTATATATTGCCCCCTAGGTCTGTGCTGAGTGTGAGCACCAAAAAACAGGTTGTTAGCTATGAAAACTACACTCAAAACCATTAATTTTAAGATTTTTTCATCTCCAAATTAAGGAGATTTGTCTGGCTCTCTACATTATGACACAGTTTTCACCCAGCAGCTGAAGTCCATTTGAAGCTCCTGCAGGTAGGGAGATTCATTATCAACAACCCCAAAAGAGCAAAAATCAACTCAGAAACAAGTAAGTGAGTTTCTTAACTGCTGTTAATCTCACCTAGGGTCAGAAACGTCCTGTCTCTCCATCACAACCATGTAGCCAGTCACGGCACCCTTAGGCAGCCCCTTCAGAGCACGCCTACAAAATCCCCTGGGGTTTAATATTGCTGAATTAAAAGTTTTATCCAGCAGTCCTACAGGGGTAAGGGGAGTTCCTAGCAAGGTTTTTGCAGTTTTAGCAGGAAACTTTTAAAGATGAGGCATCCCTGCCTAAACAGAAAGAGAAGTGGATGCAATCAACAGACTCCTTAATTGTCTTTCCCGTGGCTCCCTGCAGAAAAAAGCCCACACCTTTACTCTGCAGATACTAATTTCAGAGCATGGTATTTTTAGGGAAGAGTTAAAAAAAAAAAAAAAGGAGAGGGGGAAAAAAAAGCCATATGACTGACATATATTAATTAAACCCTGCTGTGATGTTTATTAGTTTGGGAATAATTATTTAATCAAGAAGTAGCTGCCAAGCTTTTGATTCAATGCTGATGACTAGATATGTTCAAAAAGATATCTGATGGCAGCTGAAGGAGGAAAAAAATCCAGAATAATTCATAAGAATTTGAAAGCATAAGAACACTGACCTTGCATTTATTACTGCTTCCAATGTGAGACCTTTAGCTTCTTTTCTGAACAAACACCATTTTGATCTGCAGATGTTTATTGGCATAACTGAGCCAAACATAAAAACACCCCACAGCTACCTGAAGGAAACAGGATAAACCACTTGGCAGCTCCCTGACAACCTGGGCTCCGTGTCCTTCCACTGCTCCCACAGTGCGATGAAAAAAACAAGGAAATTCAGAAAGATAATAAGGAGGAGGAGGGAGAATGGCCCAAATACGAAGCTTTTACGATTTCTCTGCGGTCCAGCAAATGTCATGGTGGATTAAAAAACATACCTTGCTTCAGGGGGTTTAACAACAGAGTTGGCTTCCTCCTCCTGAGGTAACCATCTTCTAATTTTAAAAGGAGTGGGAGATCCTGCGAGGCTGAACTTCACCGAGGGGTTTTTGTCTGTCAGGGCACGGAGGCGCAGCGGGAGCTGAGGTGGGAGGAAGGGATCACGGAGCAGGAAAGGTGCCCCAGATCTCCCGAGCCTGATTTTCTCCTTCCCAAGCAAACCAGAACTCAAATTTGCCGTGTTTGGGGGCCCTCTCGAGAACACACCACTGGGGCCATCATTTCAAACCCACCCCATTTGTCAACTCAGGCTTTTAGGGATTTTAGTCTTGCTCTGCCTTTAACTGTTTCCACAAACACCTTTTCCAAGGAAGCCAGCAGTAGGTGCAGACAATTCTTCCAAGGAAGCCAGCACTGACAAGGTGCAGACAATTTTAGCAGTGCTATTTCTTGAGGTTCTGTTGAGCAAGCCAAGAGGATTCGCACTGGCAGGGCAAGGGGTAGAACACACCCCAGATCACACACAGTCCACCTCCTCCCACCTCTTGTGTGTGCCTGGGTATCACAGCCAACCCTAGTCCTGCCTTTCCTGCACTTCTGAGGAAGACATTTCTGCATACTAAGTTTTCTTCCAAGACCATTTTCTGTGTTTCACTCCCCCAAGGAAAGTTAAGTACAGAATGAAATGCCTATTTACTGATTTCTGGAGTAAATCATGAACAACAGCAAACCGGAATAAATCCCTGCACTAGAAGGAGCACTCTTTACACAGCTGACTAGTACGTGGTGATGAATTTAGGAGCAAAGTCTAATGAAGATAAAAAGTTTCTATTTTCACATGTTTAATTTCCTCCACAGCACAGGACAGCTTTGCTGTTGGCTTTGAATGGCCAATACATGCTCAGTCTACAAGCAGCCTGGTCTCCACTGAGGTTTTATTTCCAAGCTGAAAACTCATTTACTCGAGACAGGATTTCAAGGAGTGTCTAGACTGCTCTTCACCCAGATGTCATCTGTTAGAAACACAGCAACAGCTTTACACTGTGCAGGGTGCACAACAACCGAAGGATCGTGCACAGGATTTTCAGGAGGCAATGAAAGGCCTGCAAAACTTCAGAGGAATGCCAGAAAATTCTGGTCCGTGATTAGCAATACCTTGTCCCATAGGTTCAGCATCTTTCAGGGCACCCCTCTCAGCAAGGACTGCATGCAGGAAGGCTCAGACCCAGTCCCCTTTTCCACAAAGGGCTTTCACCAGCACTCAAAGGTGTGTGCTTTACCCCTACCTGCACAAAAACAGGCTTGAGGCTGAACTGGGTCAGTGTGTCACTGTGACAGCAGGCTTTGTGCTGGAGGCACAGCAAGCACAGAAAAGAGACCACGAGGCCAGCAGAGAAATTAGATCTGCTTGTGCTCAGGCCCAGGCTTGGGAGAAAAACAAGCAGAGCAAGCTGCTCATGTGTTGCCTTTTGCATTATTTTGTGCTGCTTCGTTCCTCACTTCAAGTGCTCTGTGATGGCTCTGAGTTGGAGCATCATCCTCCCCTCCTCCTTGAGGAGGCCACAGGCAAACACAGCAACACCAAGGCAGACTCTTCTCCCCCTGCAGGTCAGCACCACGACAAGTCTGACAGACACAGAATGACGAAGGACACCCAGATGTGTGGCTGTAGTTTGGTTTGGCATCTCAACAGCCTCTCAGCACCATCCCTCCCTCCCTCCTTCTCCCCTTGCTCTTTGGACACCTGTGGATTCAAGGGTGCATCTAAAGCTCTCCAGACACACAGCTCTTGGTCCCATTTGACAGTAATCCTTCTGGCCACGGAAGAAATAATTAACAGAAATACCTTTTTAATCTTGCAATTGTGACCAATTACCTGACTGCAGAGACAGACATAGAAAAGCATTAAAAAGTCTGAAGGAATACAAGAAAATAGATATTGGACTCCTTTAATGGCTTAACACGTGAGGGGAAGCAAGAAGGAACCATGCTGTGAACACAGCAGTGTTAGGGCTTCAAAATACAATGCCTGGTTTATTAATTTTGATGAAAGCTCCCGTAGCAGTGTTAGGTCTGTCTAATTTAAGAGAATAAAAAATATTTAATGCTGATCAATCTCACTGAATACAGAAGCTGAGCTCTGCAGCACCCGACTGAACCACTTTTCTGTGTACAGCATGTTTTTAAGGAGATGTCTGAGCGTTACAGGACTTAAAACGGTACAGAGAGCTGTGGAACAGAGCAGAATCTGCCTCCTGAAGAGCTGAAACCTCAGGCTGCTGCCTGTTCTGCTGGAGGTGGCATTTCTGCTTCCTATGGACGGAGCCAAACGAAGACTCCTTAAAACCAGGTTGTCCTTCAAAGCCTCTATCACCCCTCATGGTACACACAGCACTGCAAACAAGTTATCCCAGCACTGCTTTGACTCCTACCCCAGACAGTGGTTCAGTCACTACAGGGATTGTGGAAATAATCTGTGGGCAACAGCACCGAAATGATCAAGACAAAGAGATGGAACCATGGCCGTTAATCAGGCATGAACACTATCTCTGCTAAGCCTTGAGATCTGTTTGCCTGCCTACAACTGGCTCAGGGAAAGCAACGAGCACATCAAATATTCCTTTTCCACTGCCACTGGAAGGGCATCTCCCTCCTCTAAAAACTGAGCTGGACACTTTATCTTTCTCTATTTGCAGACTGACACAAAAACCTGGGGAGCATCTCACACAGCAGAGAGGTTTATAATCACGATGGGAGATTGAGGGGGAAGCTCCACACACAGCACAGAATGCCAGTTCAATTTTGGTGTTTAAAACCTGGTGCCTCTCAAGCAGAGTGGACACGAGCAGTTCTTGTATCTCCTGCAACAGGGTTGGAATAGAAATGGGAGTCTGAACATCATCTTGGCTTTACTTCACATGTGGAAACAGCTCTGACAGCGACAGTGGAAGGGAACTGGGACTGAGAAATTAGGGTTTAGATGCACCTCTACCCAAGTAACACTTGTGCTCAGCTGTTACGCAGTCTGCCTTGCTGTCTGCCCACATAATAGTAGTGCACTGCTCGACCCTGAAACGTGCCATAAAATTCCCAACGGGAAACCAAGAAAGCCTCTGCAATACACAAAGAGGGCAGAGAAAAGGAGGAAAACCCCAGCCTTGCTGCCTTGAAAATGAGAGGCTTTTCTTCCTGCCTGCTCCACGTATTTGGAGGGCTGTGGTCAGGGCCAGGGGTAAGGATGAAGCAGCACCATTTCCCCGGGGCACAATTCTCCCCAAACACCCACTTGTCAACACCTGCAACTCAGGTGGCCTTTCCTAGAACCAGCTTAAATCAAGCGGAAGTGCCTATATCCACGGTGCACGGAGATGGCATCAGCTGCTGGGGAACTGGGATGTGTCTGAGTGTGCCCCAAGAACTCCCCACTCCTGCCCAGGGTATCTCAGGCAGGAGATCCCTTTGAGCTCAGTATTTTGATGCACGAGCAGGAGCTGAGGGAGGGCCAAAGCACGACATGGGCACGGGAGTCAATCCCTGCAGCTCCAGCCTCGGGAAACACGCAGAAGGCAGCCAAATATCCTCCCAGCAAAGGGGAACTTGGCTCGTTCCAGCTCAGTGTTTATGTTGCAGAGGGACTTGGCTCCGGTTTTCCAACTGGCGCCCGGACCCAGGGAAAGCTTTATCTCGCTTTCCTTGCCTTAACCTTGGGGACAGAACAGGACTCTGACACGAGCAAGGGCTGCACACTCACTGCCATGCCTCGACATTCCAGGGCACCTTCCAGACCCTTCAGAGAAACTGCAGGAAAAACCCAAGTATTCCCAGCCCCAGAACATCTCCCACTGGTAGCACTGGACAGAGCACTTAAGGCTTTACTTCTGTTATAACACGATTTAAAAAATACTGTCCCTCTGTTATAATTAGTATCCCAATAAAGAAAATTTACTCAGGTTATAAAAGCCACAGCGTTTTAAAAAGGAGGCTTCCTCTTCCTCCTGAACTCCTCATTCGTGTTTGTGGAGTATTTCACACCCATTTTGGCTCAGCTGATAAAGTAAACTCATAAAATGCTCGTCTGACACTGGCTGGTCAAATAAAACAGCAGAGAGCAGCCTTTGGGGTAAGAACCCAGTCCTGCCTAAGAGCAAGCTAAGAGAAAATGAGAAAAAAGGACAGTTACTGTAACACACATCCCACTCTGAAGAGCGGGGTCCTCTTCCACAGCAGTATCTAAGATGTCAGTGAGCCACATCCCCTATAACCACACAGCATATCCTGGGAACTTCATCAGAAAGAGTTAAAGCTTAACAAATATCATAAGAGGAGAGAGATGAAGACTAAGCACAAGCTTTCAAAGGCAAATGCAAGCAGCTGATCTTAAAAGACTGTTTGGAGCAACTTTAAATCAGTCTGTATCTCCATAAATGTCACTGTAACGTGAGCAGGAGAATCAAGCCCAGCTTTCCACGCTGTACCAAAAACCAGGGGAGAGGGGAGAAAAGGTAAACTGGAATTTAAGGTGTGTTCATATTTAATTATCCAGTTACTACAGCTTGATCTTCCTGATCTGGACCCGAGGAAAGGGCACTTTCTGCACCAGCATTACTATAGTTACAAATTACAGACCTGAACAAGAACTAGTTGCCTGCAGTATTTATGGCTGGGGACATTCCAGTGAGTATTTCCAACAGACTCATCCCCCACTGCACAACTGGCACCACTTTTTAATCTTTAAGTGAGAACCTCTCCACAACAAACTGCAGAGAGGAAATATCTGGGTCTATTTAAAATGATCTGAGCAGAATTTTAGCAAAACAATTTACCCAGCCTGTTCCTGCTGCACTGAATAGCAATCAACTTTTCATCCCGATTTTATTGGTGCTGCTGGAGGAAGTGAAACCAGCTCTTCGTGGCAATTCCAAACGGGGAAGCTCAACCCCTAAATTTTCTTCTCCCTTGTTAAAATACTCTTTCCTTTCCAGAAAAGCAGTAAAAGGGCCTCGTTGTTACTGCCACACCACAGATGAATGGAATTCTCTGATCCTGGCAATACCACCTGGTCAATTCAGTGCTGCAGAAACACCCCCAAGGGCAGCCCCTAAACCCCAGAGGGACTTGAAAAATTTCATTTTACACCTCACACATACAAGCTGATGGAACAAATTCCAAAGCTTCAGAGCAGTGCTGTCAGCATTTTGTCCTCAATTTTGCTTTTTTTTCCAACCCCTGTAAGGAAAATTGACAGGTTTGGACGGTGGGTTTACGGCTCTCAATTGCTGCTATTTCAGAATAGATTGGGTGTCTTTATCTGTAATTCAGGAAACATGCTTCCCCTCTGCTTGAAAAAGAAAAAGCCTCTGAAAACGTGATATTCCTCCCGAAATTAGAGTGCCCCCGAAGGAGCTGGATGTCCCTGGCACAGCTCTCCATCCCTGTTAACCAACCACCAGGATTTGACTCCTGCAGGATCTCGTAACCTCTGTGCCAGCACAGACACATTCCTAATTAACAGCTTCCTTCGGTGAGACCCCTGGCAGGAAGGTTAGTTAAACAACTGAAAGGAACTTTTCATTCAACTCCTGCTTATCTGAAATAGATGGAAAGGGGGATTGGCCTCTGCTCTTGGAAACCCAGACTTCTGTCTTCCCTGCTACCATGGTTTTCCCTTGAATTTCTCTGGAATTTGTTTGCATCAACTGTGAACAAATAGTGATAAAGGCTCTATTTTTCTCCTTTTTT
>NW_020955807.1:212033-213229 GCF_003031625.1 Empidonax traillii
GGAACTTTTCATTCAACTCCTGCTTATCTGAAATAGATGGAAAGGGGGATTGGCCTCTGCTCTTGGAAACCCAGACTTCTGTCTTCCCTGCTACCATGGTTTTCCCTTGAATTTCTCTGGAATTTGTTTGCATCAACTGTGAACAAATAGTGATAAAGGCTCTATTTTTCTCCTTTTTTTTTTTTTTTTAAGTTCTTTAAGTGATGAAAACCCAAAAATCACAGAGCTAAAAATAAACAAGGCTTAATTTGATTTTTTTTTTATTTATTTTCCCGACAGCAGCACCAATCCAGCCGTTACCACTCCTGCACACACCATTCCTCCAGATCCAAGCAGGAAATGTAACTCTGCTATATTTAGCTGGGAGACGTTTATCTCCATTCCATTTACGAGGAGAAAGAAGGATATTTTTTTTTTCCTCACTCAGAACTCATGGGGGGCAAAAATCCCTCGCGAGCCGTGCAGGGGTTAGTTAAATAAAAAAGCACCCTTGGAAACCAGCTCTCTGCCGAGCGGCACCTAGCAACAAACTGCTGCTCGTGATGGGGGTTTAAAGAGGAGAGAAACTCTGCACTCCTGCTGCTGCTGGGGAGAGAAATCCTGTCGGAAAGCTCACCCTGCTGCCGGTCTGGCAAACCCCAGAAGGAGCAGGATGCTCCCCTGTCAAAACTCAACTCAACAGTTCTCCACAGCCACAGGTCGGTTTTGCTTCACTCCGTGGCTTCTGCCCAGGAAGGCAGAACAATGTTTAAAGGAACTGATGCTGTGAATTTGTGATTCTCCAGTGCTTTCAGCCGTGAAGGGATGAAGGTGGTGCTCGGCACACACACCCTGTGCTTCGGTGCTGCCTTGAAAATGAGAGGCTTTTCCACGTCCCTGGGATAACCCCACAGCACTGCCCACACCTTGGGGGGGATGCAGGGAGCCTTAATTGGCCCTTGCCTCATTTTTCAACTCCCTGTCCTGAAAGAAGCTGCACGGCTGACCCTGCAATTAATCACTTTATAGTTCCCCACACAAACCTGTTTGCAGTCTGACTGTGTAAGGAATGGCTTCATATATGGATAACAGCTGGAATTAGAGGCTTAAATGCACATTGTGAGACCTACAGACCTTAAAATGGACACAGTGATGGAAATCAAATAAGAAAAAGAATGAAGGGAAGGTTGTTATGTACTAAATATCAACTCATTGTT
>NW_020955807.1:213590-233111 GCF_003031625.1 Empidonax traillii
CCCCCCCCAAAAAAAAAAAAGAGGGAGAACTTGGAAAGCCCAAGAGTCTGTGCCATGAAACCCCAGTGAAATCCCAATTACATACAGGGAGCAAGGTAAGAAATTCTTCTGATGTGCAAGAGGGAGTTCAGCTATCAGGGTACAGAAGCCACCACAATTTAACCAATAAAGAATGAAAAGAAATGTTTGAGTGTGTCTAAAAGCACAGCGATCCCACTCATGCTGAAGATGGAAAATAAAAATTCTGAAGGATCCCAGGTCTTCCTTAGCTTTGCAAAGAAGTCAGCAGGTTTTACAGGGAACTACCACAAAAATCCAGCCAAAAAGACCAGAAATGGAATCCTCATCTTCCACAAGAACATGTTCTAGTTATGCCAGTGCCACTCCTGAGAGTGCACACAGTTACTGATTTCATTAAAATAATTTCTAAAAAGCACTTTTTTTTCCCCTGGATAAAGAGTAAAAATCACCCCAAAAAAACCTGTTTCAACAGCCCTAATTCCACTGAACCTCTGCCTGAGAAAAGGTTTCAAGCCAGAACAACCATCGTACCAATTAATTTCCCATGTGCACACGAGGCTGCTGAAGCTGCCCTTAACACACAGACCTATTTACACGTGGTGCCTGCTCACACCACGGACACTCTGCCTGTGCAACGTTAGATTCCTCCTGGATAATGTTATTACATATTTTATTGCCATCAGTAACCTTGGGGTTTTTTCGAGGACAGCAATATCTTTTGGCTATTTTTACTGACTAGCAGGAATTTGCACATATTAATTGAGGTCTGGGAGCCTTTACCGTAACAGTTACCGGAATATTCGGAGAGGGACATCACAACTCCTCCTGTAAATAGTGTCAGGCCAAGAACAAACATAAATTTCAGTTAGTATTTCAGTTGTTCTTGCTGTGTTTGGGGTTTCTTTTTACTCCACAAGCTGGCAAAAGAAGCAGCTATAAAAAAAATACCCTTTTCCACACGATTTGAGCTGGAGAGAATAGGAAGCGTTTCGGGAAATGTGCAGGAAAGGAAAAAAAAAATAATAATTAAATGGTATTTTCTCAGCTTTCAAAGAGCAGTGCTTGGAGGTGACAAATTAGGGGAGGAAAGGGGACGTTGTTCTTCTCTGCCCCCTGTCCCTGGGCAGCTCAGCCCTGCTTTCCTACCCTGACAAGGGTGGACAGCGGGGAGCGAGAGCCTCAAGCCCTTGTCAAGAGACCCTGTGTTGGGAGCTGCTCTCCCAATTCCAGGTGTTCCACATCCAAACTAATCACAATAACAATCAAAAATTCACGTCTTTTGCCCTGGGCCGTTCTAAAACACCTCAGACTTTTCTAAAACACCTGGTTCCACTGTGCCACTTCATTCATGTCTTCTCCTACTGTTTCTGGGCCATGCCCACATGTTCCACTGAGCCCTTCTCACGTGATACCCAGACAGATCACCTCCTACTTCCAGCTCACACAACCACTTCTTTTTTCTTTTTGGATGAATATTCCCAATGAGCTTCCTTTTCTCCTTGTTTTTCATCCATTCTCCAGGCACTGGAACCCACCAGAGGGTACAGAAACCTGCTGCAGCTGATGTTGCAGCTACCTCAGAGGTGACACCTTTGGAGGCTGGGGAAGGGGATGAGGAAGGGTCACTCTTTGCATTTTGGTGTTTGCAAACTTCACATGATGGGAACTTCTGGGGGAAAAATAGCCCTAATTGATGAACTGGGTTGTCAAGCTGACAGAGAGTGCATAAAAATCACTGCACTGGAAGAGACCAGATAGACTTTTTATTAGTAGAACAAAGCATCATTTGATGGTGTGTTTGGCTCCATCCTTGGGATTTTTTTTACTTCCCAAGATGTATTTAAATTGTTTACTCCACTGCTGAAATGTCTTGTAACTGGAGAGCTCTGGAGGTCAGTGTGACCTTTCCCATCAGGCCCAATCCTTTATTCATAGCCAGGCAGTCCCAGATTCAATTAGGAATGCATTAAGCTCATTGGGTGAACATTAAATTGAGCAAAGGACTATACTGAGGAGAAAACCTCCAATTAGCACTGGCCAAAAGAGCTCTTTGTCTATGATATGGTGGGGTTTTGCTGCTCTCGTTGGTGTCTCATTAAAAAGTTACTCATCACTCTTATGTTTCAGGTGTTACAATAAATTATTCATTCGGATGGCTCTGGCTGGTGGCAGGACATCCCAGCCAAATCATCTTAATTCAAATGTGATCACACCTTCACTTTCAGCTCTCCTGCAAGTTAACTCTGCCCCAGCCAAAATCAGCACTAAGGCAAATTAAAAAAAAAAAAAAGTTTGGAAACTGGAGTTTCTATGCCCTTTTTCTGAGGGGGAAATGTGTCTCAAACACAGGTCTCAAGGCTGATCCCGGTCAGAGAAGCGGGTCCTGTCCTTGCCTAACGGATTGTTTCAGGATGAATTTCTGAGCATAACAGGGAAAGAATCCCAAAAGTAACGACTGGTCAGTTTTTGGTAAATTCTGTCAATAATGGGAGCTACAAAACATCCCAGCTTCTCTCCTACATGAAATCTCTGTTTCTTTTCTTCCTTCAGACACTTTGTGGCAGCTGTTGACAAAACCTGACTTTTTAATGCCTGCATAAGCTTTGCTGACAGAACTCACAACAGATAACAGCCATCTAACAGCCAGCGCTGACAGCTGACGATGCCCTCCGAGGTAAGATCACTGCTCCAACAATCCTCCGAGCTCCTCACGACGCCACCAAAACACATTTATTTATTCATGTGCTGCAAACCAGGATTAACACTTATCCCAGCGAAGTCTGAAGATGGATGATGCCTTTTTTTCCCCCTTATCATTTTCGAGATAAACCAAAAGAGCTGATCACAACACTGGAGTGCTGATCACAGCAGCGCTCTCGTGTTAGGCTTGGCCTCACTTATGTGGACACTTGAGAAGTTTAACCTCAGAAGGGACGTGAAATCAGAACCCCACAAACCACAAGCAGCTGAAGGGCAGCCAGAATCAAATCCTGAAGCGAAACCATTCTGGCCTGTCCCATCAAACAACTGGAACCGTAAGGGGGGTGGCATCTGTTCAAAGATATTGAAGGAGGCTCTGCCAGGGTGTCCCGGGGCTGTGTTTGGCAAACAGCTCCTCTGTACCCGCCCCTGGGAGCCTCAGGGAGCTTTGGGTCCATCTACACAGCTCCTGCAGGGGATCCCACACTGTCACATCCACAGCCAGCCCTGATGTCTGCTGAGATCAGGGCAGCTTTAGTGACCTCCCAGTTTATTGAAGGGAAGAGACACAACAATCTCTCAAACCAGGAGGAAAGCAGTAAAGCAACAGAGCTCCTGTGACAAGTGTAGGTTTGGATTCAATTCCTGCCAGGGATTTTGTCAAAGGCATCTTATTTTTGCCTTCTTTTCTTCTTTCTGAGAAAATATAAATGGGAAAGGGTCTCACGTGCTCTGCTGGGATACTGCACAAGGCAGAGAAGGAGAAGGGAACTGCAGCACGTGGGGTTTGTTTGGAGAAGGAGGCAGCAAAGAGACAAAAGGACTCTCATCTAAACCCAAAGCAACAATCTACAGAATGCTCAGAGATACTGGAGCATCACCTCAGCCTGGGACACTGAAAAGCAGCACACAGGGAGCCACACACACCTTTAAACCACACAGCAGTGCTGGCCAGGTTGGTCTTTTCTAAGAGAACATCGAAGACCTGATATCAAACCCTTTCCTGTTCACCAACCACACAGTTCCATGGTCTCCCACAGAACTAGTCAGGCAAGCTGAGTGTGATTCTGCCATAAAAATCCAAACCGTGGTGCTTTCTGATGTTTATGATCAGGAAATTAGTAATAATTTTACTCCATACTGGTAGATTTACTTGGAACCAGAATTATAAAAGCAATTTTCAATAATGTACCGGGTGCATGAACAAGCCTTTTCCGTAATAACACCACTTATTTAAGAGGGATGATACTTCACAGAACACAATCACATTTGAAGAGTTCTTATTACAGTCACTCCTCTATAACTGGAGCATTAAATAAGTTCTACTGTGTTATTAAAAAGTCTTGAAAATGCTCTTTGAAGTTACACTGTGGCTCTGCCACTTCTTCGGGAAGAAATGAGAGCTGGGAAGTGAGGAGAGGCACGGAATGACAGCGCTGCTGTGACAGCCCCACTGCAGGCACTGTGGAAGCAACCCCCAAACCCCCTCGTGTCCAACAGCCTTTTCCACGGGCAAAGCACCTCTGGAGGAACAGCAGACCTGCCTTGGCTCCTCCCAGGGCTCCTCAAACCCCTCCTGACCATGAAACACCAGCCCCATCCCTCCGGGCGTGTTGTTGCACTGCTTTTTGCTGCCTTTGGATGACTCTTTCAGCCCGTGAAGCAAAGGAGTGAAGCCAGGGGAGAGGCCCCTCCCTGCAACGGCTGATTTTCGCTTGTTAACTCTATTTTTCATAATTTTTTTTTTATACTGTTGAGGAGAGACTGGTGCCATTTTTTGCCTTCAATCTGCCCTGCTGAAATGTCATGTTTTGGTGAAGATGAAGACAGCTGACCCAACCCTCTCCATTCATTATAGAATCAGCCAGAGAAACTTGACTTCTGCCCTTCAAATTTAGGTTCTTTAGCCAAATCAGTCCCATGAAGTATCATGCATAAAAGCACCTGCAAGGAACTTTGTGTTCCCCTTTACACCCTACCTGCAGAAATCATCTCTCCTCAGCTTCTTGGCTCGTTTTAAACCCTCCAGAGTGAAAGCCAGGTTTTAACAGAGTTGGGCAATTCTTCCCCATGGAAGTTTTCAGCTCCAGTCTCTCTACCCATCACCTAAAGACCATGGTTTGAAACCCCGTGGCCTCATCGAGAAATCTCAAGTTTTGCTCAAAAAAGCTGAAAGCACAAAAAAATCAGCCCCTGTAGAACCTTGGAAATTCAGACAATACATTTTTATGCTCTCAGTGTTCCCACCTGGAGTGGGAAGTAGGACAACTCCTCAGCTTCACCAGACAGTGCTGATCAGTTTAAGTCTCTCCTCTCAGCGTGTAAATGAATCAATAACTTTAATTCAAACCTACAATCACACCCCAGTAAGTTTTAAAACGAAATTCTTCTTTGTTTCTGTTCCTGACAGTGGCAATGCATCACATGTCCCTCTTTTAGAGCAGAAGTAAAAATCCAAGGGAAATCTCTGTCCCAGGATAGCCCAGCCAAGGGCACTGACTGAGTTACTGAATTATTTCCTCTGGGAAAAGCTTCACCATTTCCATGTTCACACATTTCTCTTTGTCTGAGCACACAACCAACAGCTTTGCAAACCCAACTCACGTCAGTTCTCCACCCAATCCGATGCCTGGGCAACACAAATGCCAACAACATTTACATCCTTTGCATCCTCCACCTGGCAGAGGAAGGGCAGCAAGACTGGCACTCTGCAGTTAAATGTAACTTCACCCAAACTGTGGCTCAGCCAACCCCAAAACTGCACGAGAGGTGAGAAGACACCCCGTGCTTTTGATGTAGATGAACATTAAAAGTTGGATGTCCACACCAGGTAGAAACAATTTAACAGATTTATTGCCTGCTTAGAAGTAGCAAAATGTAAAATGCACTTGAGAAGCGGAAACATCACGACACAAGGTGGCAAATGATGCTGTATCACCTGTTACTGAACAAGGAGAAGTTTTGCCAAGATAATTGAAATTGTAACTCACGGGAAGCATCCACACTGCCCGCTCCTACACTGTCAGACAGGCAAAATAAATAATCCACTTGGAGGGACGCATGAAACACTCCATGCCCTCGGAATGTGGGATGTGGCTGGTGTGGGACGCAGTGGCAGAAGATCAGAGCGTTTCCCAAGCCTGCTCTTGCTGCCCAGTTGCAATAATCCTACACAAGCTGGTCATGAACCATTCCACAGCACAAACCAGGCATTAACCATTCCACAGCACCCATCCCAGCGTGGAAAGGAGCCGGTGTGAGCGGGCCCACAGGAAACAGAGCAGATGGTGCCACCTGCCCGGGCACAGGGAACTCTGGGAAAGAGCAAAAGCAGCACCATCTCATCGTGAACCCAGCTGGAAAATGGGCCATTACTCCTGGTTTTGCATGGTGGAGGTTTCCTGCGGGACTAACCTTCCCAATCCCATCCCAATCCCAGCCTGCCAAACTAATTAGAGCTCCCCAGCCTCACCGCCTGCTAATGGCTCTGGTGTGGCAGCGGCTCCGTAAATGACACCAAGGACAAAGGAGCCACCAGATGTTCATTCCCGCTCAAGGACGCTTCGCTCACCTGCTCCCTCTCCCTCATCAATTTGATTTTTGAAGGTTGAATCAGAGAAACAAAAGCAGGGGGAGAGGAGTGCTGGATCCAGCTTTTTCCATCCGACAGAAACACCTGAAGAAATCTGTACTTTGTTAACAATCTGTACTTTGCCTCCGCGTTTTCAACGCCAGGTCCTGTTCTCGGGCCACTTATCTCTAAAGGCACCTATTTTGTCCCAGCCACATAAATCCATCTGTATGGAAAACAGGGTTATACCAGAAGGTGATTTTTTTTTTTTTTTTTGCCTTAATAGCAGAAGAAACTCAGAATGAATCATTTGATGATATTATCTGAGAGCAGGCCTGTAACCTCTAACACCACGCAAACTACGGCTCCAGAAGGACTTTTCTTTTCTCCCAAGGTATCATTTCATAACAAATTACATTTAAACTGTTTGATTCACTTCAGCAGTCCAAAACTCCATGTTCAGATCAGGCAATGGTGGAATAATCTCCCCTAATAAACTGAGACTGCAAAGACAAAGCAGTTCACCTTTCTATATGAAAATTCAATATATATTCTGACATTTTTCCTCCGGTCAAGATGGGGAAATGGATCAGACTCGCCTAACCCCCCCCAGAATAACAACTCTGATATTTGACTACCTTTTAAAAGGTAATTCTAATCCAGTTTTCTCACAGTTCACCTGCCAGTTTTAGGGAATTATTGCCTCATAACCAGCAGAAGAATCTGCAGTGATCTCTTCTGACCAGACTGTGCCTCTGGGGTGTCTCCTAATCCTCAGATCTGTTCCTTCACTGATGTTGAGCAGCAAGCACCTCCTAATGATGGGGCTGATGGAACAGGGAGTTTGGTTTAGGAATATGGGAGTGAGGACCTTGATTCAAGGTTAGGTTTAGGGATATTCAGAGGAATAAGAAAGGGAAAGAAGTAGAGACAAGTTGTCCTATTCTGACATGAGTCCAGCATTCTGATTCCATCATCACCAAAAGGATCACATCCAGGTTTTCTCCTGGATGGTAAATGCCTTCTTACCTTTCCAGTCCTTACCACCACCCGCCCTTCCCCTGCACAGACAGTTTTTACTGAATTTTCTGGATTTAATTCAGAAGATCCCTCAACAACCCGTGTTGTGTTCAAAGCTTGTTTTCAAGCCACAGAGAAATGTTTTGTAAACGTTTCCTGAGGAGCCAAGCAGCGCTTGTTTCACACTGGTACAACAAACTGCAAAAATACCACCAAAAAAAAAAAAAAAAAAGATATTTATATATGTAAGCAGCGGTGTGTTTGGAGAGTGGAAGGCTGCTCAGTTTGTGTCCAGGAGAGACTGCTGTGCTTCCAAGGGAATGATCCCCCTGTGGCAGCTGGGGAAGGGGGGATGCAGGGCACACAGAGCTGGCAGCTGGGGCTGTGTGGGAGCAGAGACACACACAGAGTGACGAGCTTGGTGGGCTGGCAGCGGGAAGGAGATGTGGAGAGGAGGCAGCTCGTGGGCAAAGAAGGTGCGGGCAGAACCAGGAGACAGCGAGGAGGCTCTTCCAAGGTGACTGCTGGGGCTGGGAGCTGCTGTCCTGCTCCTGGGATTGCAGAGGAGGGGAAAGCTCTCCCCCAGAGCACAGCCTGGACACTGCTGAGTGAAGGGCTCGGTGCAAGAGAAGAAGTGAAGCAGCAAATAAAGACCGAGGAGACGGTGGGAGTTGGAAATGACAACTGGGCAGAGCCCTCAGCCCCCTCAACTGCATCGAGCCCACACCCCGGGAATCAACTCCAGCCCCATTGTGTCCTGGAAATAACACGGCTTTGAGCTTGGCTGTCTCGGATAAAACAAAAGCTTTTGTGACTCACAACAACGCTAAAATTTGCTGTAGAACTACCGAGTGAGTCTTTGTGAGCCAAGTGCTTATTACCAGGGACTTGTCGTCCCAAGATCAGCCGTAACCTTGACATCTGCTTATTTCCTTTCACGAAACCACCTCGCTTAGTTATTATGCACTGAAAGCTTGAGGGCTGGCAGCAGTTGGAGGGGTGCAAACCACCAAGCGAGTGCCACAAAGCGGTAATATTGAAGCTGCAGGACGCAGGGCTGCTGAAAGGAAAATAAATGCCAGTGGCACGGAGAGGTTTAAGGAGCAGGAATTCTTGATTTCCTGAAGAGAAATACAAAGCAGGCTCTGCACAACTTCATTCCACGGAAAATTTCTACTGGGAAGCTTCAGGGTCACTGGACAAGATTTAAGATGCTGACACTTAGTCATGCAATAATAATGTCGTGTTAGAAATTAAATGTATTGGAATTGAGGGCCTGAAACGCCTCTCCAACTACAGAGTGAATTCGTGGCAAGTCAGCCAGTTGAGTTTTTTTAAAACACGTTATTTCAGGGCTCGTTCCAAAATCCATGCTACACAATAATGTCCAGAGTTTTCCAGGTTTAAATCAATTCAGACATTTTTAAATATATTTAAATAATTCATCCTGCCTTTTTTTTTTTTTTTTAGGCACATGACCTGGGTTATGCAGGTTCTTTGACACATGGAGAGCTCACCCTTCCAGAATTAGGTACTCTGAGTCACACCTTTCAGGGTGCACCAGCCCATCCAAGGACAGCGTGTGAATACCTGGGGTGTCTGTGGAAATACCAAGCTCTGAAAGCACCTTCCACTGGCAATGGTAAATAAAATCCATGACTGCCCAGGCCTCAAGTCCATCTCCCATCTAGGATAGTTCGTTTCCAGCCTGCCTTAACTGTTTCAAGGGTAAAAATATCTACCCTTTGTGTTTTTTGATAAGTTCTGGTTGCCTTTTTCGAGGCACATACGAAGCAAACTGTGTCTCATAAGATACGTGTGTCCTGTTTATCCAACTGCAACAGAAATTCAAGGGTTTGTTAATGGGTATTAAACTCAGAGCTTATTCCACTCCTCTGCCAGCAACCGGGAAAGAGGCAGCAGAGGCACTGGAACACCCACAAAGCACTAAGAATTTGGCATTTAGTCTCAAAAACGCAGGGAAAGCCCCATCTCTGGTGCAAAGAGCAGTGTGAGAGGATTTGCAGCAGCCAGGGGGATGGATGAGCAGCTCCCCAGCCCACGGATCTGCCTCAGCACTGTTTCAGCAGGACACAGAGCGAGTAACAAGCCACTGTTTCCCTGTAATACCTACTTGGAAAGGGATGGCAGCCCAAAGGGAATAACCACTGGCAGTGTGAGGATATAACACTTTAATTAAGGGGCTGTGAGTCCCTCACAGCGGCGCTTCCTCCCCCCTAAGCGTTCCTAAAACCTCCCCGGTGTCAAATCCTGCCCTGTCAATGCTGGGCTTGCTGCAGGATTTTTAAGAAGCTTGGAAATCAAATCCACGTTTCTTTACTAATCATAAATCTTTCATCACCTGGAAAAAAAAAATGGATTTGTTTTCCTACCACTTTCACTCATTAAGTATCTACTTAAACATAGAGACTCAGCCCACTGTGTTTTTATCACGGGGACTGTGGGAAGGTCAAGGGTTCTCAGCCACGTGGCCAAAACTTAAACCCAGCCCTGAGAGGTCTTTGGGCTTCCACACAAATTCCTTATCAGGATGTTATTGCCACTGTTAAAGCCAAAAGAAAACAAAACGACTTGTTGGGTTTCTGAGAGAAAAAGAAAAAGAGTTGTGGAGCTGAAACACAACATTTCATTGAGATGCCTTGCACTGTGTATACATAACAAGCTCATTACCAAGCACCAAGCAAAGTAATTATTTAGTTTTGGGGTGGTTTTTTTGTTCTCCAAAGAGGATAATTTAATGTGAAGATCATCCTTTGCATTTCTGGATTTCTTTGTCTTTTCAGTTTGTAAATAACATATCAAAAGTTGGAATGAAAGCATCCCACAATAAAGCAATTTGAAAGGAAAAGAATAGTCTACCAGATTAATTCTGTGACTAATCATGAGAATAAACTCGATTGTTTTTCTTTATATGCCCACTAATTATGTCATTTTCTTGATTTCTGAGCACCAAAGCACTACTACTCTCCCAAAAGTGCTTGCAAATCCAAGATATTAATAGTTAATCAGACAGAATAAACATTAAACAGCTTCACAGGAGAACTCTGCCTCACGCTCCAAACTCTGACCACGCCAGAATAAGAAAAGAAAAGAGAGAAATCAAGAGATTTAAAGATTAAGGTCAGAGAAATCCTCCTCCTTGCCTCACACCAATGGACCAAAGTGAACTTCAAGCAAGAGGCCCGTGTTGATAAAGCTCTTAGGAACAAAGTTAGCCCTGGAGTAAAAGCAGGACCTCTTTTAACAGGAGCTGGCCATGCTCAAATGGAAACAATTCCTAGTCCGGACCTGCTACCAAACAAATTCCAGAAAAAAAAAAATCAAGAAATTTAAAAGACCTTTCTACAGTTTCAGAAACAATATTTGAAAATCTAGAGATGGGCTACCAAAATGGTAAAATCCCAGCAGTATTTGTATCATTTTAGGTAATTTTTTTTGCTATGGTTTCTGTGACTCACTGATAGGAAAAAAAAAAAAAAAACAACAGCTACTTTATTTAGCTAAAAAAGAAAGTTCTGTCTGAAGCAAAAAAGCACTAGACTGTATCTGCCTTCTCCAGAAGAGCGAATGGCAGAATAAAAGAGCCATTCTCCCCCAGATTTGTTTTCCTTCCTGGTGGTGTCTGTGTGACTCAGCTCCCACCACCAGCAGCCTCCAAAAAAGCGTCTGCGAGTGGTGGCCCAGGAGCAGCACAAGCCACGTCCCAGCAGCTTCCAAATGGGATGTGCTGCTCCTCTGAAACATTCAGGCATCCACCAGCAAGGGAGGCTGGAAATCACTGCCAGGCTTTCAAGCAGCTTCAGAAAGTGCCCTGCCCCTTTGCCTCCAGAGGAGAGGCTTTCTGGAGTGTTGAACTGAGAACGAGCAGCAAGGATTTATTCACTGCTTGCAAACTCTCCGCAGTTTCCGCTCCACGCTCTGGAAAACAATCAACAGGTTTGTGCCACGGGGCCAGGACTGAGCAAAAAGCATAACATTGCAGGAAACATGTCTGATGGTGCAGCTCAGACAGCAGCAAAACAGCCCGAATAGCCGGAACCCAGGGAGAATTTTAAGTAGGTTGAGAGCAATCTCTGACACCAGAGGAGGCCACAGGGATGATGGGAGGGTTGGAGCAGCTCTCCTGTGCAGACAGGCTGAGAGAGCTGGGGCTGTTCAGCCTGGAGAAGAGAAAGCTCTGGGGAGACCTTCTGGAGCCCTTTTAGGTCCTGGAAGGTGCCAGGAGAGCTGGAGAAGGACTTTGGACAGAGGGCATGGAGTGACAGGACAAGGGGTGATGGCTTTAAATTGACAGAGAGGAGGTTATTATTAGATTGGATATTAGAAAAAAAAAATTACTCCAAGGGTGGTGAGGCCCTGGAAGTGTCCAAGGCCAGGCGGGACGGAGCTCTGAGCAACCTGGGACAGTGGAAGGTGGAATGACATGATCTTTAAGGTCCCTCCCAACCCAAACCACCCTGTGGTCCTATGATGCCGTGAAAATTTAATGCAAATACAGCCATGACAGATATGAGGGATGCAAGGTCTGCAGGGACAATGCAATTTTTTATAGTGGAAAAAGACATAAATTTCTGGTACGGCACGTTTTACATTGTGCCATCTATGTGTTCCTTTCAAAACGTGTCTGGATGATTACAGCTTTCCAACAAGGGAGAAATTGCCTCGTTGTCCATAAAATATTCCAAGTGATGATATAAACAGCACTGTCAAATGTGGGAAATCAATTGGGGGGGGTGAAGGAAAAAGAGAACATTTTGAATCTCAGCTAAAATAAATCAGGTCAAACTTCCTTCTCTAGAAGAAACCCTTTCCCTAACACCAGGAGCCAGGAACATTCCTCCTCCTTGCTGTTTTCCTTCTTTTCCCACACCCCTCAGTATCACAACTGATGTCACTGATAGGAAACATGTTGTGACGATGGTTCTGAACAACAGCCCTCTCTCCAGAAGAATGAAATACTAGGAAGACCTAAATCCAGCTCAGCTTTGGTTCTTTGGCTCCAAAATACAGAACAATCCACATATGTCCATTTTAATAATGCATCAGAGCTGCTTCCCAGTTCCCAGGAGTTACCCCTTCCCTCAAATCATGTCCCAAAGCCGTAAGAAATGAGCTCAATTTCTTCCTGCACTGGAAGTACAAAGATTCCCTCTCAGTTATTCCACGTCTGTGGAAGTATTTCTGTGCACATGAGATTATTTGAAGCTCTCACACTTACTCAGCCACCAGAACTGAACTCAGTTCATGACTCCATGCAAAGCTGAACCTTCAAACCATTGCAGTCCATTGGCTTTTAATTGTTCTTGAGTAGCCCCTTAATAAGCAGAAATATTTTGCGAAATTGGGGTAAAGCTGCACTGAGATGTGCAATCCCCAGCTCAGCTGCCACATGGGTATTTGTAACATTATTTTCTGAGGAAGGAAGAGAAGAAATGACAAACTACCCTGGTTAGATGGATGCAGTATTTTCAGTTAAATAAAAAAACCTGCCTGGAAATTGGTAGCATTTTCAGTAAGGATGCATAAATACAGGGTGTAAGTAATGCTTTCTTATATCTTCTGATAGCAGTGGTTTCAAAAAATAAAATATTCATCTTCCCCAGCTCCTCAACAGCCTTTGCATTAATTTTCAGAATAAAAGTAAATTGCTTTGAGAGGGAGAAGTCCAAGGTCCAGCCTTGTTGAGCTCTATCAGTAGTAATGAAAAGGTGAAAGAGTTTAAAATTCTGATAACAAATTCTTCTCGCTGCTTACACAAACCCAGAAGAAGTCCTACACCTTCTATTTTCTGTAATTAAGTCCTTTACATTAGAGAGCTGAGTGCACGAAACCAGCGTCAAACCATCGCATTTGACAGCACGTTTGATTTACCAGCATCAGGATAAATCTTGTCCCCTTTGTTTCAAGGGAACCATTCCCCTCTCCCGTGCAAAGCTGCCTGAGCAAGACTAATTTGCTCCTCTAAGGGCTGCAGTTTTGGTCATGCTTATGGAAACAGCTTGCAGGAGTCACTGTGCTGAGACACAGAGGGGTTTACAGAGAACAATTTACACACCATTTGAACCGAGCAGAGCAGGCAGCTTTTAACAAGACAGAAGGGGCAGGCAGCGTGAAGAACAACGCAGCGCTGAGTGGGAGAGTCGAGTTTAATCGTTATGTTCGGCTGTAGATTTATTTACTTCGAAAGGATCTGTGTTGAGGGACCGTTCTGAACAACAGACACACGTCAAGCCCAGAATGCAGCTGAGTCAGCAACTGCAGAGCAGGAGCATATGGGGAATGAGATGGAAAAAATACCCACTACCAACAGAACCTCCTGGGGCATCCACAGCAAAGCAGTTCAACAAAACTCAGCGGCACTACACCAGCTGGGAATGAGAAAAGAAAAGCCTCCAAATCAGCTATCTGAAGTTCTCATAGAAAATGCTGGTGGGTCTCCAAATTACCTCGGCAGAGTTCATGGCTTTCCACAAAAAAATAACCTCCTTCCCAGTTTAGGTATTTTTATACTGCATGTAACTTTGTACCTTAAAGAGAGTGCCAATTCTTTTCTGAATTTTTAAAGTATTTCTCATTCTTTGTTTCCCCCCAATAAAAGTTCATTAAGGTCATCAAACAAAGGAAAACCCGGATCTGCCCCTCTGCTGTAACACTGTATTCTGTAAAACGTGAAATGCATCTGTTTGCCACTATTGGTATTTTGATATTCAAGGGGAGCCAGAGCTGCAAATTCAGTGTTTAAATCGTGTAGCAAAAGCAGAGGAAACCCATGCAATTACACAACTTCCTCCTCCTTGCTCCATTGTCTCTCCTACAAATCTATTTTGTTTTGGATAATTAAAAAACAGGACTCCAAGCGCTAAGTTCAATCTTTAATTGTAATTTAATTAGCAAAGAAACTTGGCTCAAAGGAAAATCAAGGAAGGAGGCAAAAATGGCAATGAGGACCACGTGTCTTACGGCCTGAATACAGCCCATGAGAATTTTGGATCCTCCTGTACAAAACACATTCAGTTTTGTTGGCCTGGGTCAGCAGTGGCACTTTCCCACCAAGATAAACTCTCTCCATGGTGGTACTTTTGTAATTCTCATTCTGCCTTGAAGAACTGGCACCTTTATGTTGATGGATTTCAGGTGGTTTTTTTTTTATTCTCTACGAGTATGACCTTTTCAAATGCTGACCAAACATTTTCCACTGGAATTTACAGTTTAAGCAAAATTGTGTATTAACAGTTCATCTCTGTAGATACCTCCAAGGAACAACAACCTGTATCCAAGAATATCTCACCTCCTGATCACAGGGAAGAGGAAAACTTGCAGAGCTTCCCCAGGGGCACAGGATAAATGTCTAAAATAAGCTACCTATGGTCCTTTAAATATGTACTAATTCCATCTAATAGATCTACCACATCTGCAAGAAAACTTCCTGGGGAAAGAGGGAGCCCTGTTTGCCAGCTCAGAAACTTCCAGCGTTTTAATTGCTTCCAAATAACACGCTCCTGATGCTCCAGCTGGTCATCTTTGTCATAGTTTAGGACAATCCCACCCTGATCTCACACTCCTACACGATAAAGATAACGATGGTGCTACAGCTACAGAACTTGCCTCAAGCTCAGAGCCTTCCCTGCCAGTCCTGGATGGGCATCTCAGCCCCTGCAGTTCCTCGGGAGTGCCAGGGAAGGCTCTCGACCAGCAGGCAGAATTCCTTTGGAAGGACGCTTGGGGAAAAAATGAAACTGAAAAGGTTCAGCCTCCAGGTAATTTCTGGTTTGTTCCCTCATTTGTTTTGCACTGGAGAGCCCGAAAGCAGAGTTTCCAACAGAGAGGGAGAAACATAAAATCATAGTTAGCACAGTAAATCCCTGAAGAAGAGAACAATGACTGCTCTCTGAAAAACAGCAGAGAGAGAAAAATACCTCCCTCACAAAAAGCAACTGAGTTACACAGACAAGACACTTCAAAAAGAAAATTAATTTTACAGTTTGAAGGATAATTATTTGACAGAGTTTTGAGACTCACAGGCACCCAGATCCTCAAGGATAAGAGCACTACTGTAGTCAATCCAGCTGTGGATACTCCCTGCATTAACGTCACCCACTCCCATCTTGCCTTGCCCACATCTCTCTGGGTTACAACCTGATTAAGATTTTATCACTTAACCAAACAAATATAAGGAAGATTTCAAGTCTGCCAACTAAAAACTTCAGGCTAGGACCCCTCAGATGTTATAAATGACAATATAACCCCTGTAATCAAGGGGGAATCACCAACTTCAGCCCACAAGGGACCTGCCTTGGCTTCATCACAGTTCAACCGATTTTAATTTCTTAATGTAAACTTTGAGAGTGACCTAAAACATTCCTCATGTAAAATACTCACACAGTTTTCCCTGGATTTAGCTGCTGCAATAACCAGCTCCCCCAGAACTACAGATGTAGCCAAACCACAAGGAAACCAGAGCAAGGTCTCTCCAATCAGAGAAGGAATTTTGCTAAATACAGGAATCTCCTCCTAGTGCTCTCCACGACCTGCACAAAACTTCCCACAGAAAGTAAGGAAATGTTCCTTAAGCCTCAAAAATGTTTCACACTTTTCCTATGGAATTTCAGTGAGATTGAGTTAAATTATGAAGCGCTAAAATAATCCTCACTTTACTTCTCTGGAGAATGTCAGTGGCTAAACGAGCAGCTTAAAAGTCACACTTGCTAGTTTTCCAACCCTACATAACCCCTAACTGTTCAGTTTGATATCAAAATACAAAGATGATAAAGAATGAAGAATTAACAACTTGGGAAGTCAACTTCCATCACAATCTCAGTGGAACTGAGCACGTAAATCCTTAGGTTCTTCTGGAAATCTTAGGCATCATTTGTTAGACAGCTCATCTCCGTATCCAAAAAAAATGAAACCCCACAGGGTTTGAGGTCACCAAAACCTGAAAGAATATGGAATTAGTCCTAAATTTTGGAATAACAGGCCAAATGAAACCCACTCCGAGCAGCTGTTTCCACACCTGCAGCTGCACTGCCTTCCATCAGACTGAGGGATTCCCATAAGCCAGACATCCAAGGATATGTGGATCCGATTTCTTTTTGGTAAATAAATTCAGTTATCTGAAACCCGGTTTTAATAACTCATTGTCTTCCCACCTTCTACGCAAAGATGGTATCAGAAAAGTTAGGGATCATTGTTAGGGATCTGGAGGGACTTAAATAATTGCCAGAGTTATTGCAGTGAAGGATGACATGGAAACCCGGGGTAAGAGGCAGGAACAAAACACTACAGATCTCCAATTTTTCCCCATTTAAGTACAAATACCACATGCACACAAGGACAATGTAATTATTGCTACACAGTTTAACTGTATTCGTTATTAGCTCTCCTTGTATCACCTACAAAGGCAGCAAGATCCGGTGGAGCAGCAGAAACATAATTACCAAGATCAATTGAATGGGCCGAGCCATTAACACCTTATTAGAACGAGGCCACGAGAGGAAAGCAGCTCCCAGACACGGCTGGATTTTGCAATTCAGAGTGCAAGGGGGTCCAGGTCTAATTCGATGGATCCAGCTCTAAGTGGAATGCAAATGCTGGATGTCTTTGTCCTCGGATTTAAAGGTCACTGGCGTAAGGGAAAATTAACTTCGCCGAGCAATTCACGGGAGCAAGGCTTGCCAAGCGTGGAACAGGCTGGTCAGGGCAGTGGTAGAGCCACCAGCCAGGAGGGATTTAGGAGATGTGCCACCTGGGGACATGGTTTAGTGGTGGCCTGGCAGTGCTGGGTTAGTGGGCTGGGCTCCGTTCTCTTCCACACTAAAGGATTCCATGCCAGTGCACATGTCAAGGCTTTTCCAGCAGGCAAAGTTGACACCAGTAACAACTACACTTTAAAAAACCCCCAAATTACAAATACATCAAACCCTGAAACACTGACACTTAATGCTTTGAGTCCAAATATTCCTTGACATTTCCTTTTTCCCCCCACTCTTTTCTTTCTCGATTTTCTTTGTGTGGTGACACAGACTTAAACTGACAATGCACATCCCTAAAGCTGCATCGAGGGCTTAAGACTTGGAATCCTGGATTCCTGCTTTATGTATTCCCATATTCAGAGATAGAAGCCTTCAAAATAAACAGGTATATTAATGATTTTTTCCTAAGAGCTAAAACATCAGTCCTGTTGATTTTTAAGTAGTCTTTCATTTCTGCGGCAGCAATTACGATATTAATTTTAAATATTCAGTGACACCAGGATGAGGCAGAATATATGTCATGATTTCTCTTAGACACAAACAAAACACTCTCTCTGGTATTTTTTCTCCTCCAAACACCACATATACTAAAGGTCCTCAGGGTAAAAAGAGCCTTTTTGCTCCTCAGAGTTGTAATTTATTCTTCTCAAGCATCTGAAGCTGGAATTCCAGCTGATCCATAAAAGCAACTTCTATCTGAGTTACATGTCCTGGCTGAAAACCCTTTTACTGGAGATCCAAGGTATCTCTTAAATTCCATAGGCAACAGGGAGCTGTAAATAAACACTTTCAACTGAATTTTAGAAAGCCTGAACACTGTACACTTTGACAGGTAGGAACGCTGTTTTCAGGGAATGTTATAATGATATTCCTAAGCAGCTTTGGTGACTCACTGGGTAAGTCTCTGCACTGCCATGTGGGAAGTTGCAATTTGAATTCTCCTTCCCCCTGGGTCGCCACTTTGGGATTCTGGTGCCAAAATAAAGCCCCAGGTTGTGCAGGGGAGGAATTTATTGAGTGGCCCCAGGATGCCACACTTGCCGGGGGAGGCTGTGTGGGCCCAGGGCTTGCCTGGAAGGAGCTGTGCCAAATCCCCCTCCCCGCTGCACAACGGGCCCTTCAGGTGGGGCTTAAGGAAAAAAATGCAGAGTTTTGTTTTAAAGTCACCTTTTTCCTTTCTGTTTTTGTAATAAAATGGGTTTACCAATTGCCAGCTACAAATGAGGGAGTAAAGAGCTGGGCCAGCCCACCCTCTCTTAGGCTGATGACATTTTATTCTCCAGGGAAGGCTTTTATGGAGCATCCTGTGAGGTGAGGGTATTCAGTGTCTCCAGAGGAGAAAGGGAATGGCATGAGAGGTGAATAAAATGTTCAGGCCTTAAGGAGCCCAAAACTCCCCCTCTGCAGAAGCTTACACTGCACTGCTCTTCTGGAGACCATGCAATTGTCTGTAATTTGCAGCTTGTGCTGCTGTTTCTAAGTTATTCTATATATACCAACAGAACGGTCAGGAAATTTGTTGGAAGCACTTCATGATTATCCAAAGTCCTTCCAAGGTGCAAACAAACACACTGCTCTTACTTAGAATCTCCTCCTAGTCCTGTTCCTACTTTTAGTAGTATTTTCCACAGGAAACAGTGGAAAAGGATGATCCTGTCCATGCCTATGTCCTGCTTCACTTTGGCCTAGCCTATGGATGAGACAGCAAAAGTTGGGTAACTATTTTAAAGGGGGGCAGAAATTCCTCTTTTTTTTTTTTTGTTTTGTAGACAGAAAAAACTCCAGAAATTACTTCTTTTGAGTGCTACTGCAGAGGAAACTTGGGCACCGTGGGAGGGAAGGGGAGGAAGGGTGTTAAGTACTCCTGCATATATTTCCTTCAAGAGGCTGGGAAATAAGTTAGAAAAGAGACAAAGTACCAAGCGAAGGAACACAGAAAAACACAGAGGCTTGAAAAACCAAACCAGAAAGTACACTCTATATTCTGCAATATGGGAAGCAAAGCAGGTAAAACCATTTGGTTCAATTAAGACGAGCCAGTACGGGAGCAACTTCATTATCCAATTTGGTTCCCAAATCACAGTTCCATTTGCTGATACTCTGATGTTTCTTGGCTCCCGGGAACACTAAATTATTCTCTTAGGCCCACACTCAATAAAAGCTCCATCCTGTTTTGCCAAAACTAAGGTTTCATTTTTATTTAGCTGACCTGATGAGGGTTTTGGCAAGGCAGAAGCAAAGCAGGGTATTTAAATGAATACTTTAACATTCTTTCCCTGTGTCCCACAACGCCATCTCTGCCCGGCTTGGGGCCATCAGGGATGCTGCAGGACGCTGCTCTCCAGCCCTGCCCACCCTGGAGGCTGCCATCCCACATGGATTTTGATTCACCCCATGCTCCTGGGCAGGGGCTGCACAAACCTGCACAGGATCCCT
>NW_020955807.1:233384-235769 GCF_003031625.1 Empidonax traillii
ATACTTTAACATTCTTTCCCTGTGTCCCACAACGCCATCTCTGCCCGGCTTGGGGCCATCAGGGATGCTGCAGGACGCTGCTCTCCAGCCCTGCCCACCCTGGAGGCTGCCATCCCACATGGATTTTGATTCACCCCATGCTCCTGGGCAGGGGCTGCACAAACCTGCACAGGATCCCTGCCAGAGATGGGGGAAGAGACCCCCATGGTGGGGAGGAGCTAGGAAAGGACCATATGTGACACACTACAAACCAGGTATTTACATGGGATGACAACGAGCATTCCAGTCACATAAGGAGGTGATGAGAAAAAGGAAGAACAGCTTATTTTTATTTTTTTAATCAGAAGCTGTGTTTTATCTGAACTAAGTGGGATTGCAGCAAAGCTTCAGTGATGACTTCAGTACTGACCTGTGAAAATCATATCCCGGAAAGCAGCATTTTACTTCTGAAATGCGGCATTAATTTTCACAGATTACAATCAGGCATGGCAGAAACTGTACAAAATAATCACACAGAAGAATTCACAGGGTCACTGGCCTTAAGTGATGAAAAAATAACCATCAGCTACCATGTGCCAAGACCAGCACTTGGAGTATTTATGGCTCTTTGTAGTGACTTAACAGCAAGGACAGATCTTTCTGAGGAGCAGCTGCTGTGACCGAGCAGTTTTAAACCCAGAGAAACATGCACAGAGAGCTTACAGAGACCCAACTCTGAACTCAAACACAGCAAGTCTGGGAAATGCTGTTTAAACAGTGGAAGTGAATCACTTTTAACCAGCTGTTGATGAATCGTTGTGACATCAAACTCATATTAATAATATTAAAAAATAATGACCACTAGACTGATGAGCCATGAATAGGTGATTACTGAGGATTGCAAGAATATGTTTCAGTGATGAACAGCAGATTAACAGAGGAAGAAAAGTTAATAAGCACAGAGAAGGATAATATTGCTTATGAAGATAAATGATGGCTTCCTTTCCAATGGAAAATATTATGTTGCAAGAAATACAGGATACTGTACTACAAATATCCATGACAAAACAGGAAAAACAGCTTGAGGTAAGTACTTTCAAAGTATGAAACACGTCAGAACTGGAGAAATGTCTTAATCTCCAGTGGTGGAAATATAGCAAGTGAAACACTCCAATATTACAACAACCGATGTTTTTAGCACAGAACAAGTTCCCCAGTAGTATATTAATGCAAAATTATGTGCTTCGAAATGGGAAGTGATTAAAAATACACAAAATAAAATCAAAGCATAGGAAAGCTTTTTTTGATGGCAAGATCAAATTAGGAGTAATTTTTATTCCACTTGGAGGGAAAATGTATTAACATCCATTAAAAATCTATAGTAAACTGATTACCCATGATTGCTACGGTTTAAATGTGCACTTTGCCGACTTCTGAAAATTGTAAGTCAAAAATTAATCCAAAACACCCTCGGAGAGCCTTGGGCTTAGTGATGAATGGGTGGAGATTCTGACACCTGCTGACGTGGTCGGTGCTCGACAGCAGCCAAGGGGCAGGAATAAGTCACTCATCCATGGGGACCTGCACTGCCTGAAGTCACCCAGCTGTGACGCAGCAGAGAGGAGTGCCTGTATCATGCCCTTCGCTGCAATAACCAAGAATTTGCAGAATTTCCATAAATAAAGGGAAAAGTGTGTCCCTGGCAAACATATCCTTTACTGTGTGACTTGACTTGTGGTAGGTTAAGCATCAGCAGTAAGAAACTGTGGAGATTTGTAAACACAGCACAAAACCAGTTAATATTCTTTCTTGATTACAGCGTGTCTCAGGGAGGAGGGAAATGGTTTAAAAAGGCATCTCAGAGTGCACAGGAGATGGGCTGTGGCACTCTCCACATGTTATTGCATAAGGCTTGCACTGACCCATGTTCTTAAAAATAACATCCCGCCGTCAAGGCTATCGGAGCGTCACCCACAAAAACTCCACTAACCTGCAAGATAAATCCCTTTAGTCTGGAAACATTCATTTGACCTCACTGTTACTTTTACGTGCAGAACTAACACAGAACCGTTTCCCAAGGCACCCTGCAGCACCTCAGCCCCGGGGCCGCAAGCTCGCGGGGCTCAGCCAGGAGTTTTACTTTAAAAACACAGATATAAATAGGGTTCTTTAGTACCTCGAGACAGCTCCGGAGAGGAAGCCACGCTGTGGTTCCCAGGGCTCCAGGGCGGGGCGGGGGGCGGTGTTGCCGCTGTCCCTGCCGGGCTGAGGCTGCTGAGGGGCTCCCGGAGCTGTGGGGGGGGAAGTTTTCCCGCCGCCTTTGAGCGGCAGCTGCTCCGGGGCTGCCCCGGGTGGGCTCCAGGGGCTGCCGTGAGGGACACGGCGGGGTCGGCACAGCCTGCCCTG
>NW_020955807.1:235790-238185 GCF_003031625.1 Empidonax traillii
ATACTTTAACATTCTTTCCCTGTGTCCCACAACGCCATCTCTGCCCGGCTTGGGGCCATCAGGGATGCTGCAGGACGCTGCTCTCCAGCCCTGCCCACCCTGGAGGCTGCCATCCCACATGGATTTTGATTCACCCCATGCTCCTGGGCAGGGGCTGCACAAACCTGCACAGGATCCCTGCCAGAGATGTGGGAAGAGACCTCCATGGTGGGGAGGAGCTAGGAAAGGACCATATGTGACACACTACAAACCAGGTATTTACATGGGATGACAACGAGCATTCCAGTCACATAAGAAAGGAGGTGATGAGAAAAAGGAAGAACAGCTTATTTTTATTTTTTTAATCAGAAGCTGTGTTTTATCTGAACTAAGTGGGATTGCAGCAAAGCTTCAGTGATGACTTCAGTACTGACCTGTGAAAATCATATCCCAGAAAGCAGCACTTTACTTCTGAAATGCGGCATTAATTTTCACAGATTACAATCAGGCATGGCAGAAACTGTACAAAATAATCACACAGAAGAATTCACAGGGTCACTGGCCTTAAGTGATGAAAAAATAACCATCAGCTACCATGTGCCAAGACCAGCACTTGGAGTATTTATGGCTCTTTGTAGTGAGTTAATAGCAATGACAGATCTTTCTGAGGAGCAGCTGCTGCGACCGAGCAGTTTTAAACCCAGAGAAACATGCACAGAGAGCTTACAGAGACCCAACTCTGAACTCAAACACAGCAAGTCTGGGAAATGCTGTTTAAACAGTGGAAGTGAATCACTTTTAACCAGCTGTTGATGAATCGTTGTGACATCCAATTCATATTAATAATATTAAAAAATAATGACCACTAGACTGATGAGCCATGAATAGGTGATTACTGAGGATTGCAAGAATATGTTTCAGTGATGAACAGCAGATTAACAGAGGAAGAAAAGTTAATAAGCACAGAGAAGGATAATATCGCTTATGAAGATAAATGATGCCTTCCTTTCCAATGGAAAATATTATGTTGCAAGAAATACAGGATACTGTACTACAAATATCCATGACAAAACAGGAAAAACAGCTTGAGGTAAGTACTTTCAAAGTATGAAACACGTCAGAACTGGAGAAATGTCTTAATCTCCAGTGGTGGAAATACAGCAAGTGAAACACTCCAATATTAAAACAACCGATGTTTTTAGCACAGAACAAGTTCCCCAGTAGTATATTAATGCAAAATTATGTGCTTCGAAATGGGAAGTGATTAAAAATACACAAAATAAAATCAAAGCATAGGAAAGCTTTTTTTGATGGCAAGATCAAATTAGGAGTAATTTTTATTCCACTTGGAGGGAAAACTGTATTAACATCCATTAAAAATCTATAGTAAACTGATTACCCATGATTGCTACGGTTTAAATATGCACTTTGCCGACTTCTGAAAATTGTAAGTCAAAAATTAATCCAAAACACCCTCGGAGAGCCTTGGGCTTAGTGATGAATGGGTGGAGATTTTGACACCTGCTGACGTGGTCGGTGCTCGACAGCAGCCAAGGGGCAGGAATAAGTCACTCATCCATGGGGACCTGCACTGCCTGAAGTCACCCAGCTGTGACGCAGCAGAGAGGAGTGCCTGTATCATGCCCTTCGCTGCAATAACCAAGAATTTGCAGAATTTCCATAAATAAAGGGAAAAGTGTGTCCCTGGCAAACGTATCCTTTACTATGTGACTTGACTTGTGGTAGGTTAAGCATCAGCAGTAAGAAACTGTGGAGATTTGTAAACACAGCACAAAACCAGTTAATATTCTTTCTTGATTACAGCATGTCTCAGGGAGGAGGGAAATGGTTTAAAAAGGCATCTCAGAGTGCACAGGAGATGGGCTGTGGCACTCTCCACATGTGCAAGCATAAGGCTTGCACTGACCCGTGTTCTTAAAAATAACATCCCGCCGTCAAGGCTATCGGAGCGTCACCCACAAAAACTCCACTAACCTACAAGATAAATCCCTTTAGTCTGGAAACATTCATTTGACCTCACTGTTACTTTTACGTGCAGAACTAACACAGAACCGTTTCCCAAGGCACCCTGCAACACCTCAGCCCCGGGGCCGCAAGCTCGCGGGGCTCAGCCAGGAGTTTTACTTTAAAAACACAGATATAAATAGGGTTCTTTAGTACCTCGAGACAGCTCCGGAGAAGAAGCCACGCTGCGGTTCCCAGGGCGGGGCGGGGCGGGGGGCGGTGTTGCCGCTGTCCCTGCCGGGCTGAGGCTGCTGAGGGGCTCCCGGAGCTGTGGGGGGGGAAGTTTTCCCGCCGCCTTTGAGCGGCAGCTGCTCCGGGGCTGCCCCGGGTGGGCTCCAGGGGCTGCCGTGAGGGACACGGCGGGGTCGGCACAGCCTGCCCTGCACACACA
>NW_020955807.1:238415-296772 GCF_003031625.1 Empidonax traillii
CCCTGCCGGGCTGAGGCTGCTGAGGGGCTCCCGGAGCTGTGGGGGGGGAAGTTTTCCCGCCGCCTTTGAGCGGCAGCTGCTCCGGGGCTGCCCCGGGTGGGCTCCAGGGGCTGCCGTGAGGGACACGGCGGGGTCGGCACAGCCTGCCCTGCACACACACACGAGGGGCTTCTCACCCGACAATTACTGCCCTGGCGTCAAACACACACCCTCAAAGGCAAAAAAACGCGCTTTTCCATACGGCTGCAGATGAGACTTCACAGGAAAAGCCGCCCCGTGTAACTTTGATCGCACTCCAGCGGTTGCACCGCACCGTTCCAACGTGGGTTACGGCTCGGTGCGAAGCAACAATAGGTGACAGAAATTTTCGGTGTCGCAATTAATACTTAATCAATTCGCAGTGCCTCGCGCTCCAGCAGGCACTTAAAATGCAGGGAACAGGTACAGTCTTAAACTGCTGAGGGAATAATTACCACCCTGACTGGGCCCTCAACATAATGCCACTCTACTGTAGTGTTCTGACAAATACATACAGACACTTTCACAGATCCAGTGGCATTTTCCTTTCTTTTATTAAACACTCTGTGTGGGCATGAAAAGAAAGAAGGTTGCGGTGTAATTTGTGACACCATTTGATGTCAATAATAAAACACCAGTGAAAGAATTTTAAAAGAAAGTTGCAATGTTTCTTCCAATAAATTCCCCTTCTGCGCTATCACTAAGTCATATTTTTGATTGTCACAAGGCAAATGAATGGTTTTCCTTTCTGAAAGGGAAAACTCAAATCACTGTCAACTAGAAGATCGAGAAACAAAGATGATGCACATAAAAATGAAGATATTAAATGATTAAAGATTAAAATTTCAAGAGTCCCTACTACAACAAGAAGAAGTCTAAGACAGGTTACACAGAAGAGAAGGGAGGTAAATAACTCCAAGGCCAGCATTCTCCAGCTTGGAAGGGGAATGGGTGTTAGGAAAGTGGTTGGTAACATCACAGAAGAGCACACACAAGACAAATAGGTGACAATTATTCCCCCCCTCAAAAAAACAGGTACAGAGAAAACAACTTAAGCAGCCCTATATGGTGCAGCAGGCAGTGGTTATTCCGAGCCTTGCTGTTGCAGGGAGCTGGCCTGAATCAGCTGAACACGGATCAGGGAGAGGTTTGCAGCTGCATTCTGCCTGAAAGTGGCTGCCAACTGTGGTGGATGCAAATTCCTCATCCTAGATCCCTGCCTGGCTCCTCCTCGCTGGGACTGGAGAAGGGCCATCCATAGGAAATGGTAAACTGAGTCCTAAACTCAGTCAGCAGCGTTTTGAGAGCATTTCCCTTCTTAGTGCAGCAGGTGGTACACGGACCATACAGGATTTAAATGGGCATGTTCTCTCCATACTGCCACATTTATTTACAGTGCCAAGATGAGATGCTGACGGCCCAGTTACACAATCTCACCTGCAGGACAGTTATGTCTGAGCAACACTTCACAGGATGGAAAATCATAATTTTATATCAGATTTATTTAGGTAGCACAGCTTTAAACTGATTTGGCACTGGAGCCCTAAGAGCAAGCATGGTATTGATACTGGATGTTCCCATCTGAATTTGATTTTAAAATTATGGGTTCCACACACTGATGACATTGTTAGGCAGTTATTTGCTCCTGTTCATAATTGGTGCTGACCTGGGGACAAGTGTTAATCTGATAACTAAAGGGTTAAGAAACGTAGATACCCCCAGTAAACAAGAAGAATGTAATTAAATAAACTATTTTATTCTAATATTTCAACCACTGCCACTCTTCAGCGAATCTATTTTCAATCATTTCTCATGCACTTGTCCTCCTCAGCAACTTTTAGGCTGAGAATGTGATCACTCACATCAGATAAAAAAACACCGAGGAAAATTATCTGGGTCATATGTACTGGGCAATTCATTTGCATACACGCCCAGGCATCCACTTACATGTATTTTCAACAGACTGCAAAACTACCCATTTCTCTGACTTTGTGAGGTTTGCACATACTGGATGTAGGAATTACAAGCCTAGTTTGCCAATTTATGAGTGCACACCTGAAAGAGAAGAACAGACACAGTAGATTTATTGATATACTAATGCCTAAATGCTGATTTGTTCAGCACCAATTAGAGAAAACCATACGTATTCCCTGGGAGACCGAAAAAAAAACCCCAACCAAACAAAACCAAAAGCATTTTCATTTGAATGCTTGGAATTTTCCCTGTTCTCAGAATCACACTGCCAAAGAACTGCCACAAACAGGATGCTGCAACAAAAGCACTCAGCAGAGGAGATACTGAATGCAGGAGATGCAGAGCACTCTGCAAACATCTTCTCCGGGGAAAATGACATCATGTCTTGACTGCTCTGTCAGACATTCTCACAGACTGGACAATTCAGAACAAAAATGCATTATACATTGTCATCTTCCATGCAGGAGCTGCTGCTTGGCTGGCTGGCTGGCTGCGAGCTGCCCATTAACGCTCCCCATCTGCCTCCCAGCTGGCATGCTAATGATGCCTGGCAAAATAACACCACCATGGCACCGGCAGATACAACTTCTGCTCGCACTGACTCCATAACAATCCAATTTCCAACCCTCCTGCCTGACCACAAACGATACTGGGGCTGTCGATGCACTCAGGGACAGGATCTGCTCCTTAGGGACCAGTTTCTCCGTTTCCTTTGCAATCAGATCATCAGACCAGAACACTTCTACACCCTTCAGCAAAGCAAAGCCTTGAAGTAGTTTTGCACTTGCATGAACACCGGAAATAAATTAAAGAGCCTGGTGCAGAAAACCCAAAGTTCCAGCCCGTGTAAGGAGGAAGGAAAAGGAGAGGACACACACATAGTTTTTCCTTTAGGCTTTCTCCTCACCTCAGAGTGGGAAAAAAAAAAAAAAGTGTTGATGCAATTGCTTATACCTTGCCCTTACCTCATACAAAAGTGCGGGCATTTAGAATCATTCTGGTTTTGTAATTTCACCTTTTCCTTCATGTCTGTAATCAGTCTGGAACTCAAGCAGTCCTTTAGGCTCCACAGCCAGTGGGCAGGTAGGTGTCAGAGTCAGAAAGGAAAGCTGCCCATGCTGCAATTCTTTGGAATGGGCTCTCCTGTTTCTAATTTCTAATGATTTCTAACAAGTCACAAGCTCTGCAGGTCACGGTGTGAATAATTTGCATTAACTACCGTTTGAAACACTTGTACAAAATGAAAGAATCAACCTGGGAAGCTTCTGAAACCAACAGATTCCCACCTGCATGTTAGATCTGAAGGGTAGCTGAGTTAATACAAGAAGGCTCCGAGGGAAGGTCTGCACTGTCAGTTCAACAGCTGCATACTGTGATGTCTGGGTGAGTCTCTGTTAAGATGAGCAGCAGTTATTAACTAGGTCTGAGTGAGCTGGAACAAGCAGTAACAGTCAGAAAGGAACACAAGGCTCAGTTGTCAGTGATTGTACTCACAGGCAATAACAACTTCCTCTCCTTTCTTATCTCAGCAGCACAATTCCCAGTATTCCTCCAACAGAGCTAATGCTGAGAAAGCATCAGACTCTTTAAATCATTCACATGGGAAGTCCAGCACTGAGATACTTGCATTTGCTCTTGCTTTTTTTCCTTTTTTTTTTTTTTTTTTTTGATGTAGGGGGAAAGAAAGAAAAAAGAAAGCAAAAAAATCCCCCAAGCTGAACTAACACTCCACTCCCTCCAAGTCATCCAAAACCTCCTCTGAAACCCCCGAAATTAAACTGTAAAGAAACCAATGCACCTTGGCCCACTTCAGCAGCTCTTCTATCTCCACGGGGCAATTGAAACACAACTCAGATGCCCTGGAATGAAGCAGCAAAGCTTGTCAGCTCTAATGCATTATGCAAGAAGCCAGACTTGTCTAATGCAATAACAGCATCCTGGACAGCACCAAATCTCCCCGTCTCCAGCTCTCCATTATCTCACTCTACAGCTTTCCTACTTAAAATAAGCCTCTCTGATTATTTTTTTTTTTTTTGAGAGATGTTTGATATGACCATGCAACCCAGGTATGAAAAGCAACACTTGATTGTTTCATATTTGCAGAGATAACAAATTAATACAGAGCTGGGGCATTCCTGGGAGCCCCACTGCAGAGTCTGGGGAGTATAAAACTTGGAGCATTTTAAGATCCTAAATACAGGTCAGCCTCAGGGGTCTGTATGACTTTAAACATTAAAACTGAACCTTTCCCCATCCCTTACAGCTTCCTCAAACAAAGTTTAAGAAAGGAAAGCAGCAGCACTAAACAAATGTTTCATCCTTTTAAGAAGAGAGTAAAAATAGGTCTTTTTAGGCTACAAAAAACCGTGTGGGGTAGATTTGAACACATATGAGCAAGGAGGAACCACAGCACACAAACATGAACATGACAGGAGAGCAACCACATAGATATTTAGGACTTAAAACCCTGAAAAAATCTGAGACTACACTGGACACAAAAATCACCGCCCAACAGCTCCCAAGTTGTATGACCAGCCTCAGACTCCACAAGGAATTAAAATCCTCGCTGAGTCAGGTTTGTTTGGCTCTTCCAAAGCAAACAAGCTCAGTACATCAAATCCAGAGGTGACTGGCCCTTCTCCAGAGACATCAGTCCATGGTTAGTCACGACAGGCCACATCCCAAGGCCCTGCACAAGCAACCTCGTACAGAATGGGAGGATGGGCTTCCAGCAATGGGACACTGGGCCCTTGACACTACAGGCTTATAAAAACAGAGAGCCAAGTTGCATTTTTATCTATTAGTTTCTATGATGAGATACTACAATACAAAATTATCCCATCTACTAGCATTTTAAAATGGAGAACATGTTTGGAGTCAGAAAAATAAGTTCATTTCAGAGAGGAATTTTTATAATACTTGGGAAGAACTACACTTTATCCTGCCAAAATATGGAAGGGATACTTCCCAAACAGAAAGATTTGGCAGGTAGGAAGCATTTACATATCTCGTAGCAAAATACAGAATGTTTTTCTTAAAATATTTTAAGAAGAAATAACGGGCATATTTCAAAGACACTTTGATGGGCACGTGTTATAACCCAGATTATACAACCCTGCTTCTATTAAAAACAAAGCCTGGTCTAAAAAGAAAAAAATAAAACCACCCAACCACGTTCATGGTGTTTGCAAATGAGAAAGAGATGATTAGGAGCATTTTCTTCATTAAATAACAAATCACTTCTCAGAGATGGATATTTTAAGACAGAGCACAAGTGGCCAATTGTCAGCTGGTGTAAATTATCCCCGTTGCAGGGAGCTCTATTTTTACCAGCTGAAGATTTGCCCCTGAGCATCTGCCAGGGAACCACAGACATATATATGGAAGGGCATCGATTCTAAATAATGACAAGAGAATTACAGCATGCTGGACAATCACAGGGACAGGGGGACAGCAAAAGGATGAGGAAAGTCACAGTGAGTAAAGAAATGAGCAGGAAAGCAGGCAGCAATACTGAGAACTCTCAAGGCACGGCAACACTGCACCAAAATCCGCGTTAGATCCCCCCTTCTCAACCCTGCGCTGCGGATCCCGTGTACATAAACCGTGCTTAGGCAGCTGGGCTGAGTCAGCACCTCTGGCTCGTCCCTACAGCAGGCAGGGACAGCTGGGGAGTGCTGAAACCAACGGGCTGGTTATTCTGAGCAGGGGATGGAAGCATTTACAAAGATTTTCGGACAGCCATTTTCACGTGCACCTCGTGCATCTCTGCTGAAGGAGCTGGGCCAGCGGGTCCGACCCTGCCCCCCGAGGGCTGGGCAGCTGTGCCTGCGTGGCACCAGGAGCTGTGCAATCTGGCTGCAGGCTGGAAACCAGCCCATCCCCGGGAACAACGGGGGCACTCGCCCACAGACCTGGGCTTGCTCGCAGTGGGGTGGCCATCCCGAGCCACTGCTTGGTTTCCTGCTTGTTTTTCCCATAGTCCCGGCTGGTGTAACCCAATCCAGCCCGTGCTGAACAACCCCCACGGCACACTCGGGGTGGTGTTGAAAGACTGGGACGCAGCAGCTTCGCAGGAACAGCAAAGCTTCAGATCTAAACAAAATACCTTGCCCAGCATTCCATGGAACGTTTCACTAAGTTCAGAAGACAAGGGGACAGGGAAAAATATTTCCTAGTGTCTCCCACCAAAACCAGCGTGTTTCGGCATCCCAAAGCCCTCCTTTCCCTACACTGGCAGCAGATGTGCTGCTGGAAGTCACCATCCTGTTGCTTTGTTTGCAGGAACACGAGACCCTGGAGCTGCTGCAGGATAGTTGCAGGTTACATTAACCACATGAACCCAGCTCTGCAATGCTGCCCTTTAAAACCATGGACTTTCACTGCTTGTTGCTTGTTAGCAAGTTTGTTGCTTCTTAGATACAAAAGCCTTTACGATAAGAAGCCCAGCTACTGGTAAAGAGTAACTCTTAATTACACGGCATAGTCATTAATTAGCGCTTATCCAGAGATGAAGCCTGGATTCAGGGGTGACAAATGACGTGGCAGTGAACGTACAGGAGCACTTTGTCACATCCCTGGGACACGATGGATGTGCCATCACTAAGAGCCTTTACGTGAAGTTTGGGTACCTTTTAAATGGCCACTTACGCTCAAAAACCAGCGACGGACGTAAAATCCACAGAGGGAGACAATTTGGACTTAAATTCAGAGCAGATAACTCTGTCAAGGAGACATTGCGGAAAAGATGAAAACTAGCAGAAGCAGATTATTAAATTTATGCTGTGCTGGATTCACTGCCACCACTTTTAACAACAGGCTTTATTCTTCATGTAACCAAATTTATGCTAATCTCTTCAAGAGTTCCAGAAACCAGAACCAGAGAAACTCAGGATTTGCAGCGTTTCAAAACTTACTCCGCAGTACTTGTGCTTTTCATTTTTGCTGTAACTCCCCCAGTAAATACTGTAGGGTATTTACTGTGGACGTCAAAGCGCTGGCAGCACTTCCATTTCATTGTAAAAGGCCAAGATAACAAATACAGATTTATTATTAAATGTCCCACCTTTCACACTATGCAAATTCACCCAGCCTGCAGCCCTACTTTTGGCAGTCCTCTTTCCCAAGGGCCCTTTAGGGAGAGGCTATCAGCCAGATTAATTATTTTAACAATAGCAGCCTTTTCCTACTGCCATTTTTTCTGTCACCATTATATGACATAAAGCAGGGGGGAGGCAGAATGTATTTATGCAGCCTGTAATAGATCTCAGCCCAAAGCTTCCCAGAAGCAGCAAATTGAGCGCTCCAGTACAAAGCCTCCAGCCTTGCGTGACGAGTCGGAGGGGACAGGAGGGAGCATGGCGTGTCCCTGCTCCTGGAAGGGGCTGCGTGGCCCATCTGGCTGGAGAGGTTGACCACCACAAAAGAAGAGAGGCAGGGACAGCTGCTAAAACCCCAGAACTGCAATAACCCCCTCCTGCTGTCATCACTCCCTACGATAAGGCTGCCGGTGGAAAATGCGGCACCCCGTAAATCCTTGGATGCTCGAGAGCTCGCGCACGGTTGGGTGGCTGGTCCCGCTCTCCTGACAGCAGCACAATCGCAGCAGCACGTGATCCCAGTGTAGCACGTGAAGGGACACGCTCCAACCTTCCCCCGTGTCCCACAGGGAGGCCTGGCACACACTCCAGGAGCAAGCAACGCCACGTGCTGTCCAGCACCGCTGCTCCGGGTCTTCCCGGGGGCAGGACAGCCTGTGGCCACCAAGTCCACCCAGGAGCTGGCCCAGCACTGCTCCTCTTCAGTCTCAGGGGGTGAAAAGGAATGTTTAGGGACCCCCAGCACCTGCTGGAGACACAGGTGTAAACTGGGTGTGCTCATGGGGAGGAAAAGCTGCGTCCAGTATTTATAGAACTGTAAAGATTAGGATTTTCTCACTCTGAGGTAACACCTGGAGTTCACAGCCTGTAGCGATAAGACAAACCTAAGGATTCCCTAACTCCTCATTTCATTAGGATCAGTACGTTACTGTCATTGTTTTGTACAACTCAGAGTCGCAGATAGAGATGGAAGGAGAAGGAATCCTTCCTCTGCCAACCTGAGCCACCCCAGGTGTCAGGATCTGCCCTTCCACCGGGGTGAGCACAGCTCACGGGCTCAGTATTCCAAATCCACTCTTCCTGCAGATCCTAGTCCCAGAGATGCCAAACAACAACGTGGGCACAGGGGATTAGGTCATGTGAACGGGCTGTACTGTACGGTCGATTCAAGAGAAACCATAAAGCAGTTGGCACCCTGCAGCCCGCTCTGTAATGTTTACAAAACGATAATAACTGCAAAGAAACGCCAACAGGAACTTAGCGCAAGTTAAACAAATCACCTTCAAAGTGGCACTCTGACACAATGGTGTCAAAACACATTCCCTTTCCCACCGGAACAATCCTATTATTTCATACAGGCAAACGGAGGGGAGAAAAGCGGTTTTACACCCATGGGAGAAAGGCACATCTACAGGGAGATGAGAGTGTCTGGTGAGATCCCAGAACTGCTGGGAGGGGGGAGTTGGGCTTCCTCAGGGAAGGACTCCTGTGTTTGACAGAGAAAAAGCCTCGAGGATTATCCCATGTCAATGTAAATCCGTGAAGAGACAGTGCCATCTTCATGGCTCCAACGGGTGCCAGATCATAATCCCTCTCAAGGATCTGCCCGTGATCTGCCCCCCCTCTACAACACCAGAGAAGCAAATGAGACTGAGCAAAATAAATCCATTCCCCAAGACTGGCCAAGTGTCAGGTGCCATGGGTATCAAAATTTGAGTAAGAAAGCCTGAAACGGCATCAGGCACCAAAGCAAGGAGGAAGCGGTTTCACAGGACCTGCATTACTGTGCAATATTCTGATTTTCTAACAGTTTTTATGCTTTTCTCATTACCTCTCGGTCACACATTTTGCTGCACTCAGTCTCTCTGAACTGAGATGTGATGCTTCTGTTATTTAAGAGTACCACTATGATTTGTGCACAGATTAAACATGCAAATGACAGTCAGAAGTGGCTCTCCCAAGCTGAAAGAGAAAAAGAAATTTGAGAGGAAAGAGTGACCTCAAATTTAGGCTGCCACCTCACACAGAATTTGTTTATCAGGTGCTGGTTTATTAATTTGGCAAAGATTACTGATTAAGGTGAAAGAGGTGAAGAGTCTTTCATACACAAGGTGACACATCCTCAAAGGCAAAGGGGAACGTCTGGTAGGAGAGGTCCTGGCTGAGCTCTGGCAGTCAGGAGGGCTTAACCACCCAATGGCACAACCCACATTTCCAACTCAATTTTCCAACTCACTATTTCACTATCACATTTCCTCAAAAGGCACCATTGTTTATGGAGCAAAAGACAATCGTTTCAAGGAAAAAACTATTTCAAAATCAAGGAAAATCAAGGGCCACTTCACCCTGCACCTCGCTTCTGTTGGAAGCGCCTCCAGCTCGCCTCCCATTTCTGCCTATGATGTGAATGGTTCAAATGTCAGACACAGAAACACACCCACAAACCTCAGTGCCAGTTGAGGTTGGGATGGAGAAGTGGGGGGTTCAGCCTATAACCCTTTCATAGAGTAACTTGGGAATCAAAGGAATTTGAGAAGTTGTTGAATAGGATTTTAGGGGCAAAGCCTATGGCACCAGGGGGATCCAGGACCCAAAGACCTGGTAAATGGTCTCTCAGTTCCATCTTCCCATGCAAGCACAGGTCAAACACAATAAATCCTCAAGTAGCTATAAATTAAAAGCCCCACTGACTACGTCAAATACTGCCAGCCAGCAGAAACAGGCTCTGCAGTGAGATTAAGATCACTCATTACAGAAATCCACCACAGGATGCCGTAACTTAAATCCAGAGGGGAAAAAGCTTAAAATATCCCTGGCTTCCTGTACATTAGGAGCAGAGAGGATGCCAGGAGCAGGTCTACAGTGCAGAGACCCTGCTGGTGCTGAAAAGCTGCTGTTTGACTCATGTATGTCAGGGGGGAGGAGGGGATGTGTTTCAGCACTGTCTGCAGACACCCATGACTGATGGGAGCCCAGGAGGTGTGCTCCTAGAGCGCACCTAATTTGGTTTCATCCCATCTGGGCACACCAAACCTGCCCTGCAATGTGGAATTTGCTCCATGGCACGCTCCTGGAGCACTGGAGTGCACAGATCCTCTGCTGGCACAACGGGAGCTGGCCAAGAGTCCCTGTGTGGGCTGCGGGGAGAAGGGGGTGGGACGCACAGTGGGAGCGCTCTGGAGAACCAGGAATGAGCAGAGACCTGAGGTGCTGATAGAAAGCATTGACATTGAGCCAAGAACCAGTGACACCTGGAGTTAAGTTCCCTTACCCAACCACAGAACAAGTGTGTGCCAGCAGTAAGTGCCAGTGTTTAAGGGTGGCAGGCCCTGCACACAGAGCCACGCTGCTTACACACATCAGCAAACAAATCATCAATGCACAGGCAAAGGGAAGGACCCCCCCTGAACAAGTGTCAGCAATAGTTCTGCATTCAGCTATGGAATAGCGAAAGAACACAGGAAAAACAGACAAAATACAAACTATCATCTGGCAGCTCGTGCAGGAGCACATTGTTTTATGTAACATGTCAAAAACGTGACAAAAAGACATATTCCTGTTTACTTTCCAAGACTATTCCTTCCCCGTGTCTCAAATTAAATCATAATGATGCTTTGCCTCAGGCTACAGGATGAGGAGAGAAAAGGGTCTCCCTTGTGTCCCTTCCTGGTTTCTTGTGTGATGGGCAGCACAGAGAACAGAGTGGCTTCAACTCACAGCTCTGCCCTAAAGCATAACCAAGCTCTTAAAAACCTAAAGGGTTTCTGCCACCTGCCTGTCATGTTAACAGGGTAAAAAACCCAATCCATTCACATACCAAAATTCTGGATATTTAGGAGATATGTGTTTTTATTAACACAGAGAAAAGACTGGTGAAATGGTACTTCAGAGCCTTCTTAAAATGACACAGCACAAAAAACTATCTGAAGTGTTGCTTATGTTGAAGAATCTCTCTCAAATCTCAATAGCCAGAGATGTGGCAGCCACACTGCCAGGAACATCAGTCAAAACCATGGCGAACACAGAAGTAGCCCCAAAATTTAAGGAGCTAAAACACCACAGGTACTTGATTTACATGCCTGGAACAGAGCAACACTGAGCCCCCTGTACTACAAAAGTTATTTAAAGCTTCAGGGCAATCCCCAAGACAAACCTCCAATAATTAATTTGTACGGTCTGACCATCAAAGGTCAAGGTGTGCTGGAAAGGTTTGATCACTTTAGAGTTCACCAGAGGAAATCTGAAGCAATCACACGTGGGGATGGAGAGGGAGTGGGAGAGGAGGATGAGGGTCAATGGGACCATCAATTCTTCACACTTCTAAGAGAGTAAAGTGTGGGAGCTGGAAACCCCAGTGTGGACACTTCTGGCATCCCAGCCAAAGCCTGGCTGACATGGGAATGCTGCACACAGCAGGATCTGACATGTCTGCTCACTGCTTAAAACAGTGGTGTCCTTAATACACAACACTGATTTTCCTCTTCTGATTGCTAAGAGTTCTAACTCTAGAACGTCTCTGTTTCACTGAACGATCCCAAGTGTTCCTGGAGCTGAATGTGCTGATTCCCTAAGAAAGCAGTACAAGGATGTGGGCACCTTCCTCATCTCTTGGGGTATCTCAGCTCAGTAATTAGGCTGCCAACTTCCACTTCCTTCTGCTTCCAAACAATGCATCTGCAGGCTTGCTCTGGAGCACACCAGCCACTTCACCACACACAGAGAGGGATTTCTGCCTTCCCAAAGCAAAAGAAGTCAGATTTGTGAATTTCCTCAGGGAAAAAACCCAAAGGTATAATTACCACCCATTAGCAGCACATCCTCCCCCCACAAAAGCCTGAACAGTAATGTTCCTTAAAGGGTTTCCTGAGCCTTTCTTGCTTGGTAAAAATATCCAACAAGAGGCAAAAAGCAGACTCCGCAACACAAGCAGCGTGGAGCCCTTTTCTCCGCAGAAAGCATTTCTTATTTTGGTGATAATGAAAGGCAAGTTGGGCGCTTTCTAAAGCAGTTCGTTCCAGATTGCTGGCTCCCAACTGCACAAGAAATAATGACCCTTCCCCACCCCATCCGAGCAGCGGCACGCAATCCCGGCGGGACAATGTCCCATTGTGGAGCTCTGAATGCCGCGCTGGCAGAGGGAATGGGTGCGAAGGAGGGAGCACAATGGCCTCTTTGCCCTCCCCCCCGCTGCAGTGCCAGCTCGGAGAACATGACTCAGGGCCGCGGCCAGGATGGGGGTGCGGGGAAATGAAAGAGGCCACGCGAAGATAAATGCAAGGACAGGTGCCACGCTCCGGCCTCGACTCCTTGGAAATCACTGGAGGAGCCTGGGAGAGGGAGTCTGAGACAGAGTGCACTGAGACAGCAGCACTGCTGGGCTTCTTGGCTGCTTAAAACAGGGACAAATCTCCCTTCTAGGACCCTGGAGTGTAAACCAGAACCTTGCTTTGCACACAGAGAAAAGCTCATGGTATTTAATCCCTATTTCAGCTCTCCCAGTTTCTTTGCTTCCCATCACACCTTCCTGTCCTCTGCCCCCCCTGCGTTCATCAGATGAGCACTTGGATGGCTTTAAAGCTCTCCCACAGTCCACACTGAGCACTCTGATGCCACCCTGATGGTTCATAAATAGTCTGAAGCTTCAAAACAGCATTCACTGTACAGGAATGGAGGGACACAGCAGCCCAAAGCAAAATTATATCCACCCGATCCCTCTGTTCCAGGAATAACAAACACATCCTACCACTGAGGATGCAACTGGAACCCAACCCCCGTGCTCAGGTAAAGCTTGCAGCTTCCCCACCACGTTCCTACAGGGATGGCAGCCCCGCCGTGCGCGCAAAGCCCAGGCTGGCATTCCCATGACTCTCCTGACAGCACTGGCTTTTCCCACAAGGCGAGGCTGGGAGCCCATCGCCTCCTGCAGGACTTGGTTGACGGCTCTGGTTTGTTTACGGCTCCCCTCAGTGTAGCCACATAATTATGTCCATTTGCAGGGCAGAAATGAATTCCAAGAGTAAAGTGACTCACAGTCATTAGGGCTGTTTGCACAGGATTTGACAACACTGTGCTATATCCAGAAAGGACTGCGTGTCCACATTTGTGCAAAGGCTGGATGGACTCCTGGCAGTGAGAATCACCACACAACGACAACAGTGTTTAGAAAGAGGGATAGTGGGGTTTGTTTCCCTGTGGATTCGTTTATAAATCAGGAGGATGTTAAATTTTGCAGGGCAATGGAGATCACCTGATACCCACACAAACACTGCTGCAGCATTTAACAGGGTTTTTTACCCGACAAAAAAGCACATTCCAACTCCTCTGCAATTCTTCCTGGAAAGAATTGGCAGGTTTCTATGACAATTTATTCCTTTAAGTCTTGCATCAAACATCACAATTTCTATTATTTAGGCTGAATCCAGGATAACACGGTACATATTTTATAAGTTTTAAAATATGTACACCACAACCACACTTCTGCACAGGCAGAGAGGTGGTTACAGGTAACCCAGGCAAGGAGGTGACATGGAGAAGCCAACTGAAATTCCCACATGAGCTTTAACACATTCCCCTGAACCACAGGTTGTTATCAGTACACCAATTAAACAGCAATTTTAGGTACTTGGAAGCCCCAGCTAAGGCATAGTGTGAAAGCTTTTTTTGTAAAAAGTAGAACTATAAGCTTATAACTTACCACATCTTTACATTTACTTTGGAATAGTTGCCCATTAAAAGCTACACAGCTGACCCTGAGGTACCTCATGGAAAATTCAATATTGTTCTCCAAGAACTAGGTCAGAATCTGATCCGTTGACCTCTGTGTACTACTGCTGAGAAGTGTGAGCAAAAGTCAGCATAACCTGAGGCTTCCGTGATAGGGTCAGAACCTCCTCACTGTAAATTATTCCAACCGACCCCGAGGGGATTCAAGATATTACTGGATATTCCTTCTCTCACACAAACTGTCTCCCCTCCCACTGACTGCAGTGTATAATATTTCCATCAGCAAAAAAAAACCATTCCTTAATTTAAAAAGAAGGTAAAAAGAACACGTCCTTCCCACTGGCAATCAGCAAGTGTCATCTCCGGGATGTGGCAAACACAGCAACCGTTTCTGGGCTCAAGCGGCAAGTGAAATCTGTATTTGGTGTTGAGTTTCACTAGAAAAGTGGGGTCTTTTTTTTAAAAAAAAAAAAAAAAATTATCTCATTTTTAAAATCACCCCAAATCACCAAAGCTGTGTCCTGCTGACTGCCAATAGCCACTAAACCTTTAGGAGCTGGCACAACGATGAAGTTGTCGGGAGCAGAAAGCCATTTGTGGCTATTTGCAACATATCATAACACACGTGAGAAAGCAACAGTGAGTGCACAGCACTAACACAGAACGTTTTCCAAAAAATCCCAAACCCTGCAAGGAATGCACACGTGGCTTTTGCTGCCCGAAATGAAAAGCAGTCGTGCTACCCCGAGCTCTGGATCTGGTTATACTTCCATTAACAGGTGCTGCTGTTCTGAAGAACTGAGAGCTTTCTTCTCCCAAAACTTCTGGGACCAGCAAGTTCACGTGCTCAGGTTAAAGGTTCCACGGAAAAACATGGGTTTCTGCTCATTTTTCCATCTGCCAGAGCAGGAGAAAGATGGCAAACTGGATTGCAAAGCTGATAACCACCTCACTTCAGTCCTTCCTCCCCAGAAAGACTAATATTGTTTGGTTTTCCAAAAGCTTGATTTACTACTTCCAGCAACCCAGATGGGAGTTAATTGGGAGAAAATACAAGAGCTGTCCAAACAGAAGCCTGTACCAGAGCTGCTGCCTGCAAAGCAAAGCTAGACTGAGAGCTGGGAAAGGTCACAGCCCCCTATTTCTGCAGGCAATTAACCCTCAGAGTGACTTATCCAGGATTCGATCCCTTCCACGAGTACAAACACCACATAACTTCTCCACCAGAGCCCCTGTGTCCCATGGCACTCTGGAGAAGGAGGGCTCTCCTGGGGCAGAAGAGCAGACATTCCAACCGACTGGAACGGACCTGCTGGGTGTATAAAGCTCAATAATGTGTTTTAGGGAGTAGAAATTGTCAATAGGTTTTCTTTTTCCTCCATGCTTCTGTTTACAAAGCTACTGGGATATAGATTTTTATTTTTTTTTTATGTCTTCTCACAAAACTTACAGTGAAATTCTTCCCTGTGAGGGTGGTGAGGCACTGGCACAGGTTGCCAGAGAAGCTGCCCCATGCCTGGGAGTGTCCAAGGCCAGTTTGGATGGGGCTCTGAGCAACCTGGCATAGTGGAAGGTGTCCCTGCCCCATGGCAAAGAGTTAGAACTGGATGATCTTTAAGGTCCCTTCCAACCCAAACCACTCCTTGGTTCTGTGTATGGCAAAGTGATGCAACTAAAACATCAGTCACAAAGTGCCAGTACTTCTCAAATGTCCCTTCCAGCAACATCCAAGATAAAAATATATAATATAAAAAGCCAGAATTTTCATCACTGCTGCCAGCAGCTGCAGGTCAGCTCAGCAACCTGAATTAAGTGTTTTAAATTCTGAGCTGCTTCTCACAGTTTGGAGACAGCTACCAGGACAGGCAAAGGGACTGAGGAGAAAAGGAGCAAACAGCTAAACGAGGCACAAGTCTGGTGCTTGTGACAGTAACAGCACCAGCTCCAGTCACCTCATGGAGCCAAAAACACTTCCACTGCATGAACACAACTTCCTACTTGGAAGTGTGACAAATAAGAATGATACCACGGATAAAGGCAATTTAAATATACAGTTATTTAGAATATAAAAGAAAGCCTCCACTGCACTGTTTTCAGGGAACATCTCATTTGAAACAGTACCACAAGAGTCACAGAACTGACGTGAAGGCAGAACAAACAGAGCTCCTGTTTCTCTTGCAATCAGTGAAACAGGAAAACTCATTTAGCTCCAACAGAAGCACCACTGCATTCAAGTTTTGAGAGAAAGCCAACCAGTTCACTTAGAATTTTCTAGTAATAGGCTTTTACCCACGACAGCCATGCCAGCCTTTTGTTTAGTGCACAGTTATTGCCTAGATGTCTGGAAAACTGAGCCTGTCATGCAGATTTCTTTACAAACAATAGCCCACACCCATTTAATAAATGGAAGCGTCTCAGACATAATAATAATAACAATAACCCTGCACAGGGAGATCAGACACAGCAGTGTGGCCATTTTACGAAGCACTGAATCCGACTTTGCACCTTCTCCCCCTCTTCCCTCCAGCAGCAGCACCTCGACATTGCCAAAATACGTACGGAGCAGAACACCACGAGCTCAAACGTGGGCAGCAACTCTGAAATGGCACTCAGAGGCCAACAACTTCACAGAGACCTAAAGGATACACAGAGCGCATCCCCAGCTGCCTCAAAGCCTCAGGCAGCCCTTCAAAGCTGAGGGTTAGTTTTACACCTGGTCTTAAAACAGCAAAGATTATTTGAACACAAAGGTACTCTTTTTTTTCTTTTTTTTTTCATATAGAGATAAAAATAATCAGGTGTAGGAAGAGAATATAAAGATGAGACTACAACTGTGTTGACTGTTCATATTTTGGAGGTGACTATCAAACTACAAGCTAATACTTGGTGCTCAGAGAGGCTGATAAAGATCAGTGGAGTAAAGAAAACATTACCTGCTGCTGCTATTTTATATTTAATCATCTATTTTCAAGCACCCCCCCTTCAAGTTCCCAGGTAACTCAAGCTAACAGAGCTCGGGCCCAGTAACATCTTCACTACAAGATGCTAAATGGTTTTGACAAGCTCTATTATAATTACTTTTAAATGTTTTGTTCCAATGCTTGCGTTTGCCCAAGTCTTTGATGGGAGATTAAATTACCCTCACCCTAAATTCCTATAATAAATTAAAGAAAACAGAAACGTAGTGTCAATTTGCGTCCAAATCTGCTTACAAAGGAGAATTAGCTGAGGCCTTTGCCCAGCCAAGCGCTTCATCATGTGCATAATTTTAATTACGTCAGTATTCCCACTGATGTCAGTGACCAATTGGAGCTACAAGCACCAAGTTCTATCCATGCCTGAGTGCTTCCCTGGATCTGGGCCCAGGAGGATTCACAGCAGTGACTCAGGACACGCAGCACAGGGAAAGTCTCCGGGGATGGTGCTGGGAGAAAGCTGAGCACACAGCCCGCTGCTCCCTCGCAAATATAAGAAGTTCTGCATGATAAAACTTGAATTATTTTTATAATATGAACCCCAGGATTAGGCTAGCCTGAGTCAGTGGAGTACCATCCAAAACTCAGGCAGTTAATTGATGATTAAAGCAGTGCCAGTTAATTAAATAAAACCGTGACAGATACAAGAATTCTGGGGTTTGTTGCATTTCTGTATAAGCAGATGTTCCCTCATCATGTTTTACGTACACACGCTGGTATCTCTAACTCCCAAAAGAACCGATTAGGGAACAGCAGCAAATAAAGATGTCTGGGGCATCTCCAGGTCATTTGTGTGAAAGACTTTCAGGTCACTGGGCACTTGCCTGCAGAGAACAAGTGGCTCCTGCCACATTCCCTTGGAGCCTCCACGTGCCAGTCAGAAACCAAACAGTGTGAGAACCGGCGAGGTTGAGACCAGGAAACCAGAACGGCTCGGGAGACTCGCCTTGAGAAGCTTTCCCACCGCCAAAGCTTTGGGTTTGTGTAGCAGAGACCAGACTGCCCTGTGTGTGTCGGGGAGGTGAAGGGAGGCTCAGGCAGCGGAGAAAAGGATTTAATTATCGCCTCGTCAGCCACATCCAGCCCACAGCCAGCGCTGCCTCTGGGACGCCTGCTCTCCCCCAGCAACCAGGAGGGGAGATAAGGTGGGCTTGGGTTCTTTCTGCCGGAGAGGAGATTGTTTCTCTCCTCCTTGTTCTATAAATTCCAGCTCTGTGACACCTCTTGGCCGTTATTCAGATGAGGGAGAAACGAATATCCCCTGCTTTCTGTGGGAGGCAGTGATTGCAACGGCATATAAATTCAGAAACATGCTTAACATCATGTCACTAATTTTTTTTTATGCTGACCAGCACCTAAACTTATTCCTACATGACCAATCAGTGGGTTTCCCCCAGCTTTAAATACCTTGTTCTCTGTTTACCTTCTGCAGAACAAACCCACAAAAGTTTTGTGTAACTCTTGGCCAACACCAATCCTCGCTTTGAAGATAAAGCATGACAAATCTTCTGCCTGGTACTCAGCTCCATCCATCTTGTCCCATTATTCTGAGCTTGGAACAGCAGCACCTTCCAAGCTCCTGGGAGACCAGAACAACAACAAACCCTTCCCAAGCTTCGCACTCAATAAAATAAACCCAAAAATAAACCCTGAGCATCGCTATCTGCAGCACGATCCTTGCAGAACAAATGCTTTAAATCTTTTATAGTGCCAGTGGTTTCTTGTTTATACACCAAAACTACATTTAAAAATTTTTTTTACATATTTTATACCTATAAATGTAAATATACATGTGGTGGGCCACTAGAACATCCAACACACAGATACCCCAACAACTGAAACTGGTGATTTGTTGATACTCAAAGAGGAGGAACGTGGGATTTATTTCTCTTTTTTCCCCCTCCTCCCTCAGGAATAGTTTTCACAAAGGACAAATTTAAGAAGCAATTACTACCTTAAGCCCAGCAATTACTATATTAAGCACTGTATTAAGCCACGAACCTTCACCCAGCAATTGCAAGACATAAGGACACATTTGATTCAGGAGAACCCTTTTCATTACTTTTCAGTTTGGTTTGAACTTCCTTCATTTCTTCATACTTCATTAATAAGAGTTGGGAACTATTAAGTATTTCCTGGTGGGGTTGAGGCGTAAGGAGCATGAAAACCATTCACAAGACCCTGTTTTTGCACTGTTACTCGCTGTGATGTGCAAACTCCCCGGGAACTGTTGATTCTGCGGCTGTTTCAGCCCTCTCCAAACAGCCAGTTTGCCTTTGGGGTTCAGCTTGAGTTACTTTTAGATGATTAATCCTCAGCTGGGCCCACACCAGGCCTCTCTGTTGAAGCCCTGACTTTGTTTACAAGGCCTCACAAGGGCCTGTCCAACATTATTCCCAAGGGAACACGGAGCTGCTCCTCTGCCCAGGCTCAGTCCTGCAAGAACTGATGACACAAAAAAGCCTTCCAGGGATCAGAGGCCTTCAAGCTCGGCTCTAATAGTACCCAAAATTTGCTTTCTCACTCTTTCATTAACACTTCAGAGTGCACAGAGTAAACCTGCCCCTCAAAGCACAGCCAGAAAATGCTCCAACTGCTTACAAGGCTGGTTGTGTTAATTTTTAGGTGGAACTCGCACTGCTGGGGACAAGTTTCCCCTGTATGCCCCCATTAAAAGACACGTTTGGAGCTGTTTTACAAAGGCAGGGATGTCAAATGAACCTTGTGAGGTATTAAATATGCAAAATTCTGGGGAAAAAAACCCAATATTTTGTTTTGAATTCCTAACATTAATCCCAGAGTAACAGCAATCTTTACATTCTGCTCAGTTTTACATTTTCATTTGCAGTTTCAAACACACAAATTCAAACTCTCGCTTTTTCAAACCCTTTAAGTTCCTGACAGGGAATTTTCCAATTTGAGGCCTCTAAACTTAAAAACCTGAGAGCAGAACTGCCTAAGTATAAGCTCACACATATATTTAGGGACACAACATCTCTCAGGGCTAAAATAAAACGCCTTCTAATGATCTGCTGCAGATCAGTTAAGATGCCTCATGCATCTGCCCTTCGAATCAGAGAGCCAGCAAAGAGCCCCCAGGGGTTTCAAGATGCTACAGAAACACTTTTAGAGTGGTATTGATCCCAGAGAAAGAAATGCCTGCCCTGCCACACGATGTGTGACCCTAAAATCTGTCAGCTGAGCAAGAAAAAAGGAAGTATTTACAGGTTTAAACTTCAGCTCTGTAATGCGTACTGGGACACCTGAAGATGATTAGGTCTTATCACCCTTTCAGTGATTTTTTTATTACTATTATTATAAGTTATTTTTAATGCCAAAGAACCTGTGGTAGGTTACAGAAGCCAAAAAAAAGAAATTAATTCATCCACTACCACCACCACCACAAGGGCTTTCTATTCCTTGAATTCCAGGTTGAGAGACTTTCAAGGGGCATATTTTAATAGATTTTAACAAGGTTTTCCTGTGCCAAGGCACTGAATTAACCAAGCATTTACTGACAACCAGCGCAGTTCACACTGTACGGGGTCACCCCACGTCGGTGCCACAGGTCAGGAGCAAACTCAAGTCACCCAGAAGGTAAAAAACATACAAAATACACTCAGCCCTTCTCAGCTCCAAACAAACAACTCCATTTCTCGTCTCTTTGTCTCCAGACCTGGAAATGACAGGATGCTACAAATAACGTTTCCAGTTCTTAAATTGTCTCGTCCCAGGGCTGATTATATTAATAGACTTCCCTGGCTTTAATTAGTACTTTGCATAACCCCGGCTGATCATTACAAGTTCATTTAATCTGATCACTAAAGTACATATTTTAGGTCCAGTCCAAGAGGAAGGAATTGCCAGTGCACAGTTACAAGGGGATGGATGAGCCAGGGCATTTTTCACTCCGAAATTTAATTTGGGTATCTCCAAGTCCATTAGCGTGGATTGCAGGATCTTCCTCCTGGTTTAACTGACAGCAGCAATCGATCACAGGCTCCTGTTTTGCATGGGAACCCTCCTTCTCGGTGAGTGTCACTCAGCAGTTGGAAGTGGCTCTTCCCTACCCAAAATTCGAGATAAACCCCCTGCACAGAACTGAGCATGTTTTTATAACACAAGTGGACAAACTCCCCAGAGTGGTAGACACACCTATGGATAACAAACTCAGAGGAGAGAGCTTTCCTCCTTCCATGAGCTCAGGCAGATGGGGCTATAAAGGAGCTCTATTATCTGCCATCTCCACTTCAAAAGACATCACAGTGCTGGACACAAAGCCTGACACTGGATAACTTACAGAATAATTACTTCCTCTCCTCCTGGCTGCCCTATAATGCATGAACTCCAGCCAGCATCTCTGGGATAAAAGGGATTTACTCATGGAACCTCTGCTGCTCCTGAGTACCAGGAGATTGATTTTCCATGATGCTCCGTGCTCCTGTCTTGGTGCAGAACGACCTCAACTCCCAGTTTTTTATTTAGTTTAGACAGGAACTTTATTGTAGTGCCAGGTTAAGTCTTGAATAATTGCTGCTGGGCATTAAAACTGGGGTAACTCACATGTTTATAAGGCCTGGTTTACACAGACTTGTGCTGGCAGTCTTCAGGTTAAACTGCGAACACACAAAACTGTTTGTATTTTCAAGAGGTTGCTTTAATTGTACAATATTTGAATAATCTGCTTACAGCCTGTCTGGTTTTGTTTATCTGGAAGAGAGCAGTTAGCATGAGTAGGATAATTCAATTCAAAGAAGACATTCCCTGGAGATGTCTCCAACATGTAGAAAATTTTGGTCACCGATGTTTTCACAAAAAAGGCTCTGCTGCACTTTCTGCACTGGAGCCATAATCCCATTCCTTGGGGGAAAAGGTTATTTGATGTATGAGGAGTTTGGGGATTTCATTCTGCTAAACATTTTGTTGCAGATCTCCGAACTCCTCTGGCCATTTCTGCTTGCACACAAATCTTTCCCACCAAAGTCTTAGTCACGCTCTGAGTTCTGTTAAATAGTTTTGATGAGCAGAATTCTCGTGGCTGGCACAGGGGCTGAGAGACAAAACCCAGCTGATTTGTGAGCACTCATGTCAGCCAAAGTTTGGGGCTCAGCTGCTTATCTCAACTTCCACTGTAAACCTGTAAATCTCAGCAAAGATCTTTTCATTAAACCACCAGCCATCAACGGGAAAATTCAGTAAGGAAACACAAGTGCTTTGAAATGAAATTAAAATGGAATAAAAGCTCTTATTCAACCTATTAGTACTTTCAGAAGTAGGTTTCTAGATACAATTAAAGAAAATTAAACTCCAAAGCTCCAGAGCTGCACTCCAACTGTGGCAGAACCAAATGCAAGGATGAAATCAGAGCTGTGCTGAAACTGCTGATGTTTTGTGTGCCTTTTTGCTTTTAGAACACACAGACAGTGACTGCACTAAGAGGAATTAATGCTGCTTGTGAGTCAACAGCCTGTTTGTGAGAGGGGGATCAAGCAGCTGCAGCTTCCACCTTCTGGAATGGCTAATCAGAAGCAGGGAGTTGGTGTCATTTCCAGAAGAAACTACTACTTCATCCTCCCTGGAAATCAAATCTCCACCTGGAGCCCTTCAGACCCCACCTGCCTTCTGACAACTTCATCAGGTTTGCAGATTCCAGCAGCAGGTAATTTGTGTTCTCTCCAGGGAATGTAACCTTATGTATGACATGCCCTCACACAGCTCCAGAGCTGCTAATTCCTGCACGATTAGCATTTGGTTGGGCATCCTCCCATGACTAGAGAGTCCCTGTTTAATTAGCAGCACCCTCAGACAGAGATTAGGCGGTGATGCCCAGGGGAATTGCCTCCATGGATCCTGGGAGAGGGAGAAGGATTTGCATGAACTCTCTCCATGAATCCCTTGCCCTTAGCTCTGTACCCAGGGCAGGGGGGGTTGAGCCACCGGTTCCACTCGAGAGTTTTTGGAACATCTTTTAGTGATCTGCTTCCAGGGACAGTCTCATCCTCTTGTTTTAAATATTATACTCAACTCGAGTAGCTTATTAAAAAGACACCGTGGTCTTGTGTAAAAAAGGGATGGGGAAGGAGAGTGTTCCCTCAAACCCTCGAGCTGAGCTGCCTGAAGAACAAACTCGCTCTGTCTCTGCCCAGAGACCTCTGCAAAGGAAAGGGGGTTCAAGAAGGGAGACCAAATAAGCTGAAGATGGAGAGGAAAATGAATACACCAGTGCCACCTACCCCAACTTTTCAGGCTGCTGACTGCAAGAGTTCTCTGCTCTGCTGATAGCTGATCTCCAGTTTGTTTTGCTCACTCAACGTCTTTTCCAAAAGATACATTTCAGCTCTGCCTCTCTTCAGCTGCCTTTTTTATTTTAAGCAGAAAACCCAACATCCAATTGCTCATACCAATTCCCAGAAAGCAACTAAGGACCAGGCAAAGCACAGTTAGGAAAGCTGTGCTCCCAGGGGCATTTTCCGTGCTTGATAAAGTGACACAAACTTTACAGCCAGCTCATTCCATCGGTGCCATAACACGAACCACCGCAACACCAACTCCTCTCCAGTTGCTGCAAATCCTCAGGTTATTTGCAGACCCTCGGGGGATGGAGCTGGAACAGCCCTAGCTCCAGTGTTCCCGTGTCAGGAGGTGCCTGGGGAAGCTGCCTTCCTGCAGGTGCTGTTTCCAGGACGCCTTTACAGGATGTCAAACGACTCAGAAGGGAAAGCCAAGGAGTCAGGCAAACCAAGAGCAGAACTCCGTGGCAGCTGATGTGTCTGCCCTCAAACACCAGGCATGCACACTCCAAGGAAGGTTCTTCACATAATCTTTCTTGTGCCTCCTGCATAGCCTTGGAGACCTTTGGCTCTCCCGTTTCAGATTTCCCAATCTCTGTTTTCCCAAGTGAAAAAAAAAAAAAAAAAAAACCTGATGATTCAGAGATGCACGGTTAGATTAAGATATTCCAAGTTAGGGAAGCAAATGTGACAAGGCTGGCAGGATTTTCCTCTCAGATTTAGGGGAAACAGATGAGATGTTACATAAATTCCTCACTGATCACCGAGGTTTAAGCTCTACAGTAGATCATCAATGTGGAACAATTTACTATTCCAGCATAAAAGATTTACTTAGAATTACAAGTGCTCTCTTCAATAATTTAAAGGTTGTTGGAGAAAAGAATGAATCAGAGCTTGTTTTTTGTTTTTTTTTAAATAATATTCATAAAATTGAAGAAATGTAAACTTGGAAAGGACTTGAAAGGTCATTAACAGAGTGTAATGGAGAAGAAACACTCGAGTACCACAAATCCATGTGCCATTGTAAATACTGTTCTGCTTAGTGCTTCAATCCCACTTTACAAGATCCACACTATTCCTCACTTCACTGAAAAAAAAAAAAAAAAAAGAGGCAGCAAATATTGAGGGCACTGTCTGATCTAGTTACTACTGGAAAACTGCATTAGGCACAGATCCCAAAATAATAACTATTCTGCTCCTCGGCTTTTAAGCAAAACATGGACATTTGCAAACACTGTCCATGCGGTGTGTGCCAGCCTGCAGCCTGGAACACAGCTCAGCAAAAACACTTCACGATGGCACTGCAGATAAAGCACCTCCACCTTCACTGCAAGGCATCTCCCTGAGCCCCAAAATAACGGAGACACACACAAGTAAACGTGGTTTGGCTTCAAATACACCGAGAAAAACAGGAAAATATATGTGGAACTGGATGATTTGTTTATATCCATCTTCCCAGCTGGCCAGTGCTTCACCTTCCTGATGTGCTGAGAGAGGTTAATGGATGGTTAGTGGTCATTCCTACTGGGTAATTTGGACAACAGGATGACACGAGGGTTTTCATTAACAGGAACGTGGGGGCCAGCTCTCCAGGATGAGGCAAATTGGATTTCAGCTCTCCAGCATGAAGTGCGCTGTCAAACATAATTTCTCCTTCCAAGAAACATGTCATAGATGAAGGGATGGAATTGCAAATAGATTTTAAACCGTACTTAAAGTGATTACAGGTTAATGCATGACCCGAAGCACAGACATGCAGAGGTGCAGGCTGCATATCATGGAATTGAGCTCCTGATTGAGAGGGATTTCATGGGCAGTTTTCAAGAAACAAGACCAAGTACGAAGAAACTTTCTGAAACAAAGAGGGAAATGCACTCAAAATGAAATGACAATAAGTATAAATTGCTGGAGCGGGCGTAGCTGCACCAGGGAAGGTTCAGGTTGGACTTCAGAAGGAATTTCTTCATGGAAAGGGGTGTTTAAACATTGGAATGGACTGTCCAGGGAGGTGGTGGAGTCCCTGTCCCTGGAGGTGCTGAAGAAATGACTGGACGTGGCACTCAGTGCTCTGGGCTGGTTGACAAGGTGGGGATGGGTCAGAGGTTGGAATCCATAATCTTGGAGGTCTCTTCCAACCTAAATGATTCTGTGAGTCTGAAGTAATCCAAGATGAACTGAAATCCATAACTGAAGGTACTTCAAACCCCTTTTGACTCTAGAGAGGAGTTAAGTAAATACAGATGTAGAAAATAAACACATCGATGCAATAAAACTGTACCACCATTATTAACTGCTGCTTATTGCACTTTTTCCTGGCTTAGCTGCTTCCCAACAAAAACTAAACAGCTGCTAAGATTGCACAAGGAGCTCTTTGCCTCCACATCTCTCATCCATCCCAGCTATGACCTGCCTTTCTGTTCTAAAGGAAAAGTGGCCTCACGTTTGCCAGGACGGCCCACGGAGCTGCCTCCCCAGGCTCCCTGACAGCGCTGCTCTGCCTCCCACTGCTCTCACGTGGGTCACCTCCCCGGGCTCCAGCTCATCCAGACTTCATGTCCTCCTCCTGGGGCCCTGCTTGTGTCTCCAAGATAATTGCAGTCAGATGTTGGTGCTTCATTCCTACCAGACAAGGCATGTGCTCACCACCCATCCCTTCTCCTCAGGAGAAAAAGTCACCCAGAGCAGACGACAGCCCCACTGAACAAATGAACCAAACCATCTGAACAGCACTCCTGTCTGTAATACATCCACAAACAAAAACAGGAACAGATTTGAATTTAGGAACAGGAAAGACTGAGGTCCCTTCCAACCTTACCCAGTCTGTGACTTCTTTAAATTTGGAAAAAAAAATATTTGTTTTAACAGAAAACTACCTCTAGTCCAGCAAAATGTAGATGATTTCCACTGATATCAACTATTTCAAATGAGAAAACAAACAGAAATATCTGGAACAAGTTTATATTAAGTTTATATAGCTATCACTTCTAAAACAAGGATTTTTTTTTCCCTTCTGATGCTGTTTGCTAAAAACACTCATTGGAAATTTTTTGTCTCATTCCAGCCTCACGCTCAAGAAACAAAACTCGTTTTATGCCCGTTAAAATGCGAGTTTTAACGAAGCCCACAGTATATATTTACACAAACGGGTCAGGACACTCACATCCAGCCCTGCTGCAAACCAAACAAACGCAGCTGAACTCACCAGCCCGTGTGTGCCCAGACTAAACTCTGCCCTCCCAGCACGGGCTCTGCAGGAGGATTCAGACCCCGAGCCAGCTGCTGCCCACATCACTCCCATCCGCATTTCAGGAGGGCTCCTCCAGCACAATGAGCTGTCCTGTTTCTTTCCCAGCCCTGGTTTCAGATCTTAGCACTTCTGTTCTGAGCTGGGACGGTATTTTCTCTCTCACACACAGGACGTGAACAGTCAGCTTGGGGTGGTTTTGGTTTTTTTTCTGCAATGGGATGACAGGGTTTTTTGTGGTCTATCCACTAATCAGCCTTCAGAGCAGCTTGGGAAAGGGAGATCCTGGACATGCAGAGCCCACTCAAGTTGGGTTTTCAAGCGAAGAATTTATTATGTGAAGCAATATTAAAAGGAAGCCAATCAGCTCCCTCAGGGCGCTGGGGATTTTAGAGAGCCCTGCTGCACATCTCAAGAATAAATAACTCAAATACAACCTTTTTTTTTTTTTCTGTCCCTTTTCTTTGGTGATTTGCCTGTTGATTGCCTTTTCATTTCCTGCAGACATTTCTGAGCCTTCTGCTTCCTAAACCCAAACAAAATCAATGCTCCCCCCCAAACTGCAATCATACACTGATGGGAGAGCACAGAACCGAGGGCAGCACAACAACCTTTCCCTTCTGCTGCCTCTGCTTGCAGGCCCAGCCAGAAAAGCAGTTCTTTCCCTCTTTCACTGGGGGGTGGGCTCGCTCCTCCACCAAGGAAACTGGAAAACACGTGACCCCCTGATAAGTATCCCATAAATAGACTTTGGCTTTGCCCCAGACCTCTGATTTGCAGCCATTGATGTAAATGGGCTCTGGTTTGAAAGCCTGTGACAAACAATACTCTCTAAACCGTCTGGTTTGCACAAACAGCTGTCTGCATGGCACGAGGGAGCATGAAATCCACTCCTGGACGGGAGGATTCCGAGGAGGGCTCAGGCTAAGTGCCCTGAGGCATTTCTTAACTCCTCTATTTCCAGCTCCCCTACGGGCAGCAGGTGGAGAAGCTGTACCCCATTCACCTGGCCAGACTGGACACTGTGTTCATGCAATCCAGTTCTGGACTCCCAGCAGCATTCAAGGGGAGAGGGGAAAGATATCCATCTGCATCTACAGCAGGGTTCACTGCTTTCATGCAAATAAAAACATCTCATCTTTTCCCCTCATTTATAAGCAGAGCAGAATTCTAAGTATCTCCCTAACATTTAACAGTGGCCGCAATAACTTGATGGCGAACGGTTTTAAATCACATCTGACATTCCCTCAAAGACTAAAGCAAAATGCAGTTTTTTCCTCACCCTCTAAATAATCTTGCAAATAGTTTTGGGTTTATCATCAGGATAAACTGCATGACTAACAGGCACAGTTACTACTCAGGGGAGAGCTGCTGACAACACTTCCACGTTCCCATCACTCATCTTAATTCCGGGCTACTTAATATAGAAATCTCTTCAAGTGAGGCTTTGTCTCCCAGTTCCCTTGTCCTGGGAATCACACCTTTCCTGGATCTGCAAAACAAACACTTGGTCACTACAGGGGACCTTCCAACAAGACTTGTGGAGCAGACTCCCAAATGCTTGGATGAATCAGGCTCCACACACAGAAAGAGCAGCAATAAGTTTGCTTTATAAGGGATGTGTAAATCCAGCTTAGACAACTCTGTATCCCAAGTAATGGGTTTCTTTTAATTCCACAGCCTGCAAGTATCACAGGCAAACACTTTAATTCACAATATCGAGTGACTGTGCTTGCAGAGAACGAGACATTTTCAACATGAACCGAAGAGACAAGCCAAGCATCACCAAAACATGAGCAGACCTAAGCAGGGCTTCCAAATTCTTCCAAATGGAGGAAGGGGGAAAGCTGCCGGGCATGGAAGCAGCAGCTTTGGGAGGAAGGGCAGAAAGGGATCCCTGCTTGGGAAAACTGGGCTGCCTTGGACAGCTAAGAGCAGCTTTCCCTCTCCAATTGCCAAAAAAAAACAGTTTGGGGGGTTAAAATGTTGTACCACAAAGGTACTGCAGAAAAACCAGCCCGTGCTGGATTTGTTCTTCGCAGGGTCAGGAAAATCCCACCGGCCTTGGAGGGTTGGAATGTGCTCCCACTGCTCCATCAGCTATCCCCACACACAGCTGTGTCTTCTGTGCCTCAGCACACAGGTAAAGCCATTCACGCAGATGCTTTAGTTTATCTGAGCTGGGTTTTGTCCTTTTTCTAAGCATTTTAAACATGCAAATTGCCACCATTATTTCCCAGATTAATGTGCCTGCTTTTCCCTTTGTGCAGTGACCTCACCTGGCACCGCTGCTCTGCTTCTGCCACTTCATTAGCAGACACCATTTGGAGGCCATTTCCACTAAACATTCCAAATCCTGCACGCAGTTTCTCATACAGGCTGCTTTAAATGTGTTTCATTAATCTTGGAGGAAGGAGGTTCACTCTGAGCAGCAATAAGAACAAAAAAAAAATCCCTTTAAAAACAATCCAGTTCTTCACCAGTTGCAAGAAACTACTTTTACGCTGCCCTAGGACTAGGACTGGATAGAAATTTATTGAAAGAAAAAAAAAATCAAATCCAAATTCAAACAACCCAGGTTATGATGTATTAGTATTTGCAAGTTGTACTGACACTTGTTTTAGGATTCCTCCTGGAAACAATAAAGAAAAGATGTGTTTTATGGTAATTAAGCACCATTGGAAGTGCAGTATCTGGAAATCGGTCTCCCTTGATGGGAATGATCCCAGATGCAGAGGCACTGCATGACAGGGGAGGGACAATATCAGCCACCATCTAGGCCTGATTCTAAATCCCACCTTTGCCCGTTCATCCCAATTCCAAAAACCAACAAAGAAACTGGATACTGCAAAACATCCCAGCCAAGAACTCCCTGAGGACTTCCAGCCAAGGGGATTTCTTCTCCAGAGTGTACAGGAACTGGGTGTTTACCCAAACTCCCCAAGGTAACGCAGAAGCTCACAGACCTAAACCAAAAACCCTCCCAAGAGGAACGAAGATCTGACTTTTGCCACCTGAAGCCAAACCAGGAAGGATTTTGGACACGGACAGTGCTGATAACCACAGAAAAGAAGAGCCACGTGCAGGACATGCCGGGCACACAGAGAACCATTTTCCTCCCAGGGAGCATCCCTGTGCCATCCACTTTGCAGGAGCATCCCTGTGGATGGCTCAGCAGCAGCCCAGGAGTGGAACAGAGTGTCTGAGCTCCCCAGCTGATAATTTTGTTTGTTTAACCAGCATTAGGCTGGGAGGCCACAGGAGCTGAGAAAGACACAGACAGGCAGCTCACACTCAATACAGCTGGTCAAAGTTTTTTGTTATCACCACACAAATACTGCCCAGGATTTATTTAAAAATGAAGTACTTGCATGCCTTACTTGGTAGCATAATCCTATTCCTAATTAAATAGGAAGGGGGGGTTGGGTTGGGTTCTTTTCAGAAATATCCTACTGTATTAAAAACAAAAAACCTCAAACCATTTGGATGTACTTGCCTCTGTTTTTGTATCTACCTTAAATCTCTAGGAGATAAAACAAACCAGTCTTGGGTCTGCCTGATGCTTTGGAAAGACGGTAACATGGATTTAAGATGACTATACTGATGTGACACTGGAAACACTCGTAGTTTCTCACTGCTTTACAGTTCACATCGACCCCTGGCCATTTCCATTTGCTCTCATTATCTGTAACTGGCTCCTGCAAGTCCTGCTTTCACATTCCCAAGAAAATGTGTCCCTGGGATCCTGTGTCACCACAAGGCTCAGGAACACCCCTGCCACGGGCATCCTGTCCCTGGTGCAGCTGGGGTGTCCAACAGGCCTTGGGAAACACCCTCCACATCCCAAATAGCCACAGTGAGGAAATAAAGATCATTTATGGCAAGGCTGTAATTATTTCCTGATAAAAGTTTAAGCTTGGAGAACCAAATTTCTTCCCATCATTGGAAAAAATAAAAACTTCGAAGGTGGAAGCTGCTCTAATGGAATGAAAGCTTAAATAATGTGGATATTAAAGGAAACTTCTTAACAGCTCCTCTCAATCTCAAAACCAAGTATCTCCAGTTACAAGTCCTGACCAGAGACAGCTGAGTAGGGGGGCATTTTCACCTGGCACCTCTGTGATCCAGGGATACTCAGGATCTACACCTGATCCTCCTCCCAGTGGGCTTCTTTCCAAGCCTAAACAGCTTTGCTGATTCCACAAGAAGCCATTTATACACCCATAATAGCAAGTATATCAAACCTTTGCAACTAATTAAAACATACCAGGTTTCTTCAAGCAGCTTTTAACAAGTCAAGGGATGTAATAAAAAAAAAAAAATCACCAAGCTGGATCTCAATAAACCAGGAAAATTTAAATAATTTGTTCTAAGCAGTTGCAAAAAAGAAATGGATCTGCTGCAACATTTTCACTGGAGCCTGTTGATTTTGCATTTGAAGCTTGAGGGTACTGCACTACCAGCAGATCTCTAAAATATATACTTTAATATTTATGAAATATGTCTAGATGGAGGTTACAACTCCAAAGGAAAAACCAGTTATTAAGTACCTATACATTTTCCAATGAAAAAGTTTGAAATCCTTTCCAGACTGAGTGTTCATGACACAGACAATGCAGCATTCCTTATTTTTATGGATAGAAATATCTGATTAATAAGTTTTTGCATTAGTGTTGCAGTTGGAGCACTATTGATAAAACAGGGCTGATACTGAGGCAACACTGGAAAAAAAGGGTCGTACTTTCCCAAAGTGTTATGATCTTAGTGCAGGTCAAGAGGTGGATGTGAACACACAGGGGGTGCAAGGTAACAAACAGATACCATCAGGCAATGATAGGCAAATATTAACACCTCAGCACTGCTAAAAACACCCCCAAAATAACCTGATCATTCTTAATTTTTGTGCCAAGCCGGAGCAGCGTGGAGGGAATTCCCAAGAACTCTGCTATGGCAGGAAACAGCAGCACAGCACCGAACCTGCCACCCGCACGAAGCACAGCTCGGGCCCTCCAGAGTGCTGCTTTCATCCCCTGAAAGCTCACAGGAGTGGTTTGTGCATGGGTTTAGCATCGTTTTGGTGTATTATGTGTGCCTGAGAGCACCCAAAGCTGTCTCTGTCAACCTCTCTTGGAAATCACGCAAAAAGTCACACCAGAGGAGACAAAGGGGGGGGGGGAATGTATGCGTGTGTGCAGGTTTATTCAGCAGCAGCATTTGAAGCACAGCTTCACTGATGATCTCTGGTGTTCTCAGGAACTCAAATAGCACGTATTTAACCGAGCTGTGCCTCCCTTTTCCAGCTGAAGGGTTTGAAGATCGCCGTCAGAACCAACTGCCTCCTCAGAGCGCGGCATTTCTCGCTACACGCTTCGCTCGGGCCGAGAGACGCAGTGGTTTATAAATATAACACACAAGAGCACACAGCCAGCCAGCATGGAGAGCTCACTGAAACCGTCAGCGAGCAGGGGGAAAAAATAATTGCATCTTTCTGGCAATGATTCACAGTGAGAGCCTTCCAAAAAACCCCTGTGCTTTCTGCCGTGCCCAGATCGCTGGTAAGTAGTGATTGCCAGGAACTGCCCAGGCAGAGGTAAGGTAGGCAAGGGATGACTCCTCTGGAAAGGTCCCAGCTCCCTCAGCACTAGGGGTTGTAAATAAAATCACCACTTTGGGGCCATTCTGGTGGTGCACAGGGCTGCTGATGGTCTCTGAGGTGCCTCAGGCTCAGGCACGAGCAGCCAAGGAATCCCTGCAGGCAGCAAAGCCCACGTGTGGGATGCTCGAGCTCATCCCCTCGGCTGAACGAGGCAGTGAGTTTGGGACAGGGCTTGTCACCTGCTTTGCTTCCAGAACGGCAGGGATAATGTTCCTGATGGTACTGCTTCTCTAGGTGATGGAGGAGTGAAGAGCTGCTCTCCAGGCTCCCCGGAGAGAAGCACCAACAGCTCTCTCTTGGGACAGAGACTCTTCCCAAACAAGTCAACTTTCAACAGGTTTAGAAAAGAAAATTACCAACAAATCCCAACCCCAAGCCCTTTGGCCATGCAGAACCTTGCTTTGATCCCTGAACAAGCTACAGGGCTTTACTTTGGGAGCAGGGAGACCTTTTCAGAATAAATCCTGCACCGGTGGGGAAAAATTTGGAAGAGCAAAAGCTGCTGGGTGCCATTGGGAGCCAGGTCAGCCTGGAGAAGAGGTGACTCCAAGCTGCAGGGAAGTGAGCAGAGGAGGGCAGAGCAAACCCCTCCCTCCCCAGGGATGGTCCAAGGCCCAAAACCCCCTCACTCTCAGCAGCCACAACTCCCACTCTCCGGGAACCTCAACTACTTGCACTTCCGCATCTTTACCACTGTGACCACACTGGCCATGTACCATCCAAACAACTCCATTTTAACCTTCCTCAATAAAGTAAAACTCAACCTGGGGAACATGTTTATGTAACTTCATCAGTATTACCCCAAAAAAAAAAAAGCAGTTACGTAAAGGAACAAACAAGTTTGGGGCAGGTGTTTGTGGCTGTCACTGTTATCCCCAAGGTGAGTGGGAAGGAGGTGAGCTGCATGCATATTCCGTTTTTACTTCTTTTTTTGGCAGAAATAGAACACTGCTTAGGCATAATTTACATTAGAGTTTCTAATTTAGCATCAAGGTTGCTGAAGGGAAAGCAGCTTGCATTTACCGGGAGGTTAAAAATAACATCAAAAGCAGAGTTGGAGACGGGCGAAGCCCCAGAAGCTGGTGGTGCAAAGGGCAGCGGGTGTGGGTGGGTTGCTCTGCTGTGGGATCCAGGCACATAGCTGGCTCTGCCAGGGAATTCACTGTGTGGACCAAAAAAGCAAAAAATAAAAATAAAATCTGCCATTTCCCACGTGCAGCCTAATCGTTGTCACTAAACAAAACATGTATGTCCCCACACAGACTTCTTATGATAAAGAGAAGAAGAATTGGTCTCCTTTCAAATCTTTTGGAAGTGATTGAGGCCTCTTTTGTTCTCTTGAACAAAAGGAAAACAAACAACCTGGCCATAAAAATCATGGGCTGCCAGCAAAAAGGCAAGTTCGGATACCACGAGGAAAGCAAGTGATTGATTTAGGTTTATTGTGACAGGCTGTAGTCACTGGGCTCATAAATTAGCAATTAGAGCCTAATTCAGAAGCAAATCAACCAAGGGTTCTTTGCTTGGTAGCTTTTCCTTTGAGTTTCCGAGCCCACCTAGTTCAGGAAATGCTGATTTTCCTCTACAGATGTGTCAGAAACCAGCAAACCTTCCACCGTAGTTTTTCAGCTACAGCTGAGTTAGACCCAAAATCATCTCTCTCTACTTGAATATTTCAAGAAAACCCATTAAACAGAGAAAGGCTGGTGCTGATATTAATAGTAGGTGGGGTCTTGGCAAATTTCTGACATTCAAACAGCTGAATTATTTTTCTCAGCAGAGCTTGGCTTGTTAAAGTGAGAAAATTTGGGGCAGGGGAACCATGAGCTGTTTCAAAACTGGGGACTGCTCTCTAAACACATTTTGGCATGAGAGTGATTCCATCATTCATAATTTCATCTCCTACAGGTTTCACAGTACATGTTATTTAAAGAAATTCATTTCCTGCTGCATGATTTATGAGGGGGAACCAGGATGCCGAGGGGAACCAGACTGATCAGATGCATCAGAAGTTTCCAATATGAGCATTTGCCATGGGGTTATTTCCCCATCCCCTGTCAACTCATCCTGATATTTCTTCTCCCTGGCAGAAACACTCACCCAGTTGCTTTAAGATTTTAGTTTCCATAGAAACTGTTGTTGGCTAAAGTAAATCCAAGACGGGAAGAAGCGTGAATTCCCTCGTCCTGTGAGCTTGCAGCTGCCAAATTTTCACCACCTGACCCTTCCTCGGGACTGACTGGTGCCTGACCTTCTTAGCCATGACTCCCTGATGGACCCTCTTTTGAGTGGCACTTCCCCAGTTTGCAAAAGGTGTGTGAACACCCAGAGCTGTTTCCATGCCTCCTTGTACAAAAGCACATGTTTATTTTATTTTATTTTATTTTAAGGACCTCAACACTGAACTTTACAAGGGAAGAGGCATCTCTCGGCCTGCACATCAACACCAAGCTCCAGGTAAGGTGTGAATAAAAGGAAACAAACCATGGCTTGAGCACAACTCTTGGTTTTCACATCCTTTCAGCATTTCAAACCATGAGTGTAAGCCCTGAGCACCCACCCTGCTGCTGCTCCACGGCTCACACAGCTCCGAGTGCCCGAGAGCAGCACATGCCACGGCTGGAATTATGGGCAGTCACATCTTCTGAAGGAAAAATTAACTGCATAATAATCTCCTGTGCTCGAAATTCCTCTTGCTCCCTTTCCTGTCTGATTCTAATGCAAACTAAAAGGGCAAAGTCCTGATAATCATTTTATAACTCCATCACTTCTGTATAATTTCATTGTATTCTGAAATCAGGCCCTTTCTCCTAACCTACGCAATTAATGTGGTTTTTCTCATTCTCCTCAGAGCATTCCTTTAATTTCTCTTCTCGTGTAGAGATCTGCTGCAATGCCCTGTGCTGCCTGAGATTCGCCTTCATTCCCAGGAATCAGCCTTTCCATGTATATTGCATCGAGGCAGCAAACTCTGTTACTGCTTCTGAAAATAGCAGCTGAAGGAAGACAGAAGGAGCCATCCCTGAAGACGTGCAAAGAGAAGGCAGTGCTGAGGCTCCTCCCAAACACGGGGTCATTCCAGTGAGCTGCTGACTGCTCTGGGATTGCAGGACAAGCTTTTCCCCCTCCCAGGCATCGAGTGATGTGTTTCTGTGGGTCACTGTCCCTGAGGTCCTCAGGAAGGTCTTTCTTTAGCAGGTGCCTTTCTGAGCAATGAAAAGAGTGAGAGAGAGCCTTCAGGAGACTCTAATAATCATCCCAAACCAGAAGCTGCAGGAGGAGGAGATGGGGTTTTGCACTCTGAGTGCCTGCACAAACCTTGAGGTGATGTCAGCTCACTGCTCGTGTTACCTTAACGTGACAATTCCGGGATTGAAGCTGCGCTTCTGTGTCTGCAAGGGAACGTTTAAGGATAAACTCTTAGGCTATTCCTGAGAGGGAATGGAGAAAATAACCAGAACTGCTGGGTGAGAAACCCAGGAAGATGCAACGACAGACGTGCAAGAACAGTCACAAAATACGTGTGTCTGGACTTGTGGAGAAATGCTGTGAAAAGAGAATGTCAGCCAACAAGGCTGATGGAGAAACTGAGAAACCCTTGGTGTTTCTTTGGCTTTTATAGGAAATTAGGAAGGTACACCGAATGCAGCATGAGAACATACTGGTTTTTGATAACTAGGACTGCCTGTAGTCCTCTAAAGTCAGTATTGGTGATGGTCTTGTGTAGCAGCACCTTCCTATCGATGTTGTTAGTGACACAAATTGAGTTTACTGAAAAAAAAAAAAATTGCTCTTTTTTTTTTAAACCAAGGCTTATTTAAAAAGACACTTATTTCTATCCAAAGGCAGCACTAGACCAGAAATACACTAAATACACCTGCAGTCAACGCTCCTTTGCTCAGCCCCACAACTCGGATCAAAGCACAACTTACACCACTGGCCCCAAAATGAGCTTTTCTTTTTTTTTTTTTTCCCCACACCATTTGCAACACCCCCTCAACAGCCAACCCAGGTGCTGTTTTCCTTCTGCCCACACACAGATCGATGACAAAACGCAAACTGGTTCATACAGGTGGTGCATTTCACCCCCCTAAGGAGAGGGGGTTTTCTCGTACCCTTCACTTAATGCCACCGCTGTCAAACCCGTAACGTGCTGTAACAAAAACAGCCTTTATGTAACCCAATAAATAAAAGTCACCAAGGCAATAGCTGTGCATAAATTTCAGCTCAAAACATTTTGTTAGAAGCACATGAATGTCCTCTGTAAAATGGGTAGCATTTTAAAATAATGTCCTAGACATTGTTAATACTTTATCGCTATTCATCGCAGAGCCATTAATCACGGTGCTCTCATTTGGTATTAATGTGCATGTCACAAAGTACTTCTGCTGCATTTCAATTATAACTCAGCCTTTAAAATGCTGCCAGCGCTACATGGGAAGCTTTGAAAACCAAATGTGAATGGTCTGTTCGGAGATAACTACAAGTGCATCCTGGCACAGAGAGAGAGAGACGACCTTTTCTGTTCCCAGCTCCTGCCCCTGGGGGGCCGAGCAGCCTGTGGGGCTGTGCCATGTGTGCTTCCTGGGAAGCCACTGCCATTTTCCTCCCTCAGGATGAGGGGAGAAGGATCATTCCTTTGGGATGTCCAACCACAGCTCAGCAGCAGCAAGGCCATACTTTGAAGCCCCGGAGGAGATTCCTTTCTTTTTTTTTTTTCCCCCCTGAGATTCCCTGAGGGTCTGTCTTGCTTCTGGAGCTCGAGTGCTTTGGTTTTCCCTCTGTGTCTGTCCAAACAAAAACACCAGAGAGAACGTCTATCTACAACCTCCTGCCTTCAGGGACTGCAGAGGAGTGTGCAACACATCAGGGCAAAGCTGAAGGGAGCCGACATCCCGACCTCCCTGATGGCAGATCAAAAAGAACCAAAAACCTCCTTCCGGCCTCCAGAGGAAAAGAGGGAAATCAGCAGCACAAAGTACAACAGGGACCTAAGCAAACATCAGCTCCTTGCCATCAGGGAAGCCAACAACTTGCAAGTGTACCTCGATGAACCAGGATTTTTGTTCCCTGGCAGCATTTTCCACGCAGAATCCAACAACAAGAGCTCAGCAATCCCAACACTTCTGGTCACAAACCGTGTTACATGAGGAAAAGGCAAAATGCTACTTCTTTTTTTTAAGTTCTTGCATATCATTGCCCTTTTTTTTTTTTTGCATAGGTCAACAATGTAACATGGAAGCACACAGCAAGAATTCCTACCTTGGGAGCTCTGGCATGTTTTCCACATCTGGCATCTTTGACGAGGCTGATATCCAGCAGCTCGGTCTCCTGGAAGGAAAAAAAAAATTGCAATACAAACGATTATGACATCATTCCAAGAGCCTTGTTGTGTTATCAGTGTCCCACTTCCCACATCTGGCAGGGGTTTTGACTGTTGGCAATGATTCTTGTCCAAACTGGGATCAGCTTCAAGGAGAGCTCTGGTGCACTGAAGTGATTCCAGTAGCAACAGCATGCAGATCCCTTTTGATATATAGATTATATAGAAGCCAAGCTGATTTCCTGCCTCACTAAATAGCAGCTGCTGAGCTTTTGTTTTAATTTTTTAAATACAATTTTAGTGTTTGAATGCTAGTCACAGTGTGCAAAAGGCACGGTTGCAAACAGAGAACCTGCCTCTGCAACGGAAAACCTGCTTCGTTATTGGCAGGACGTTCCGAAAAGCACACGTGAAACCCAACAAGTGTTGTATCTGCAACGATAACAGGTTCCAACAAGTGTTGTAACTACAAAGATAACAGGTTCCAGCTATTGCAGTGGCTGCTGCTTAGTAAAAAAAAAAAATGTGCTTTTGACACGCATTTCATAGTTCATGAGTTGCCCTTGAGTTATGGGTTATCCCACTGGAGTAAAACTGGCACGTGGTGACAGCTGCTGTGGGGCAAATCCCTGCCCTCCCCTCCCCACGTGTGACATGGAGATCCTCCTTTCCCTGATTTCAGCACTGGGAAGGAGGAAGGATGCTGGAGATGGGGGCAGTGCTATTCCTGGCTGCCCGATCCCTTGGAAGCGCTCACATCCACACGGCACCACTCGTGCTTTGCCAGGGGCAGCACCAACTGTCCTGCAAGGACAGCAAGAGATCTGACCTGATTTAGCACTGCTTGGCTGCCTTGAAGCACATCTTAAAACTCTCTGCCTCACTTACAACCAGCATTTGGACTAATAACCTGTGGTAGAGTGGCTCAATGACAGACTAAATATAGCCTGAAATAAGTAATTGCAAATACCGTGTGGGGAATTTGAAATCTCTGTGCTGGACAAAGCCACTGCTCCTTCTCTTTTAAATTAAAATAAGAAAAAAAAATAACTCATGGACATGCTATTTTGCCATGAATTACTTTGGATCCTCTTTTTTTTTTTTTTTCCATTTTAAGAGAGACATTTCTGCACAGCTCTTACAGACCTTTGTTGTCAATCAAGATGCAACCTCTACCAACAAATATTCACGTGACTGCACGTTCACCACGTTCTCCTCTGTCCCCCACAGCTATCCCAATTCCCTGCTGTTCTAGTATTTCCTGAGCTCCACGAGCACTTTTTTCCCCCCTCTTCGTGTAGCCTGTTGAGGGGAAACTTGCACTTTTGAGGTTGTTACTTTTTGTTCTGGCTTGCCCAGAAGAGGGCAAGGGTAATGAAACTTGCCCAGATCAGAAAGAAGTATCAGCAGGGTCATAAAAGGTGATATTTTGTAAACCTCTCTAGGAAACAACCCAAACTCCACCACTACGCATGGCATATGGACACAGGCCCTGGAGCTTCCCATGGGGACAGCTGATCACTGTACCTAAAAACTTGCCTACAGCTGTCCCTGTTCCAGCTCAGGAGCACCCCATGGTTTGGGAACCCGATGTTCAAGCCTAGATGGAAGCTGATCTCGCTTGCAGACGAGCTAAATGTGGGCTTGTCGCACTCAGAGCAAGAACCAAGGCTTGTATTTACCACAACAAATAACCCCCACACTCTGAAATGGTCTCCAGCCCACTGTGAAATGTTCTACAGAAGCTGCAGGCACATGCAGACCATGTCATAAAAATCAGATTTCGATGACTGAAAGGACTAAAGAGCCCTAAAAATAAAGGCCTTAACAGCGAACACATGAGGGAAATTAAATATGCTGAAGGAAACCAGATCTTACACAAAGAGGCTGACCCACACACAGTGAATGTTGCAAGGTTTTTTGGTTTGTTTGCTCGCTTGGTTTGGGTTGTTTTTTTTTTTTTTTTTTTGGGGGGGGAAGGGTTGGGGAGGTTTTTTTGTGGGATTGGGCTGGTATTTTACCATTTTTTTAAAAAAAGAGAAAAGCAAACTGAATTAATAACTTACTTAAAAAACAAAGGTAAAAAGACCCTTTAAAGTGGAATAACGCACATTAAGAAGAGACACAAGAAAAGCAAAGGCAGTGACCAGCACTCCCAGGGACAGTCAAGGAGTCAGAACAACTCTGCTCAGCTCTGCATCCTCCTGGATGCAGGGGGATGAGGTACAGAGCTGGTTTGGAGTTTTGATCCATATGTTCAGGTCTCCAGAAGCAAGAGCCTGACAGGTGCTGCAGCCTGTGCCCTAAAATAACAGGACAAGAGCAGGATCTGCACCTCTGCAAAATCCCAGCATTTGGCGGGACTTGGATAAATCAGAATTCCTAATGTGCCATTTCTTAGGAGTTCTTTGGTTTGAAAAAACCGCCTGGAATTCCCTCACTCGGAGGCATTCGCTTTCGTCTTTCAAACAGCTAATTAAGAGGGCAGAGATCAACTTCCTGGCAAACAAGAGAAAATACCGTTTCCTACTGCCCTGCTGCAAACCAGGGGCAGATTTCTGCGAAGGGAAGACACACTTGGGGAGCGGCCAGAAAAATGCCCCTTTTCCTGTGCAGCAAAACAGCCCAAGCCCTCCTCCACCTAAGCCAACTGGAGTTTTGCTAATGACCTCCTCCAGGCAGGCCTGCAGGCTGCACTCTGTGCAGGAGGCACGGAAGCCATAGCAACTGGGGAGAAAAAAAAAAAAAAGGAAAATAAATAAAAATAAATAAATAAAAACCACCAAACCTTCTGCAAGTCCAACTCTGCCCTGTTTAGAGACCTCCAGTCACTGCTGTTGGGACTTACTTATCTTGCAATAAAGTAACATCTCTTAATGGTGGATCCCTCCGATCATTTTTAACACAAAAATCCCAGAGAACTGAATTATTAATCCCACCATCTTTGTTTTCAATTAGCAGCTGGGACAGAGATGCATTCACAGAGGGTGCCTTGTGCAATCTCACTTTTATGGGTAAGCACACAGTCACAAAGGCAAGAGATTGTGCAACCCTCAGTGACTTCTTCAGCACTTAGAATTAGGCCCATCTGAATTTAATATAGTAACACCAATTTATGCCAGCTGAGGATCTGGCTCACTTCTATTTTAAACTGCCCAAAATGATGCCAGGTGAGTCAGAGTGTCTTGGGAACTTGCTTGTGACATAACCCCAGCTAGAGAGCAGGGTTCCTCATCCATCCCGAAGAGCCACGGGCAGCACGGCGGGCTGGGAGCAGCGTCAACTGTCCTACCGAATTCCACAGAACTATGTCAAGGAGACCAGGAAAAGCAGGTGTGCGTGGCAACAGCTGCAGGGGTGAGTTGGTCCAGGGTGCCAATCATTTTATGCACATCCCTAAGGGAAACAATTCCACCCTGCTCCGAGTGCTCACTGCGGCTGGGAAGTCACACATTGCTCTGTTCAGCCTCCATCTCCACATCCCTTCTGGCTGCTGGAAAGTCTCTTTTTCCCCAGTGTGTGCAATGTTGCCACGTGCTGCCAGCCACTGTGGAGCACAGCTCCCAACCCCTGCCAGCTCAGGACACGGTCTAACTCATGCACAGCTAATTAAACTCGGTAAACTCATTTTCCACTCAGCTGCGAAACCTGTGGCTCCTCATTTCCAACCCTAAGAAGAACCTGGGTGTTTGAAAGCTTATCTAAAGCTTCCTCTAAATATACCAGTCAGTCTACCAGAAGACACAAGACTGCCTTCAAAGTTTGCCTGATAGAGCGCTAGCAAAACAAACCTTGGAAAAACCAAGCCAGTTTGGTAAACAAGCACCATTTGGTGCTACTGGATGGCAATATCTGGGCAAAGTTTTCAAAGGGAAAAAGCCAATTTGCTGAAACAAACTTCAAACAGAGAGTCAAACAACGGCTTCTACTGGGAATAGTTAATCATAATGAAATGGTTCTTTAATACAGAAATACTCCATTTTATCCTTTTCTGGACATGAAAGCACTGCATGTCTCTGGAAGAAAACATATGCAGTTCTGTGTTACTCTTATTTTTATTTTGCATTTTAAAGAGGTTATTTAAAATAAAGCCATGGGACTAATATCCTTACAACACATTACAAAGAAAATATTAAGATCAGCATTTGAATCTGACGGGGAACAATTACAGAATCACAGAATCAATTAAGTCAGAAAAGACCTCTGAGATGGAGTCCAACCTGTGATCAAACACCATCACATGAACGAGTTCATGGCACTCAGTGCCACATCCAGTCTTTCCTTAAACACCTCCAGGGACAGTGACTCCACCAACTCCATGGGTAGCCCCTTCCAACATCTAACCACCCTTTCTGTGAAGAATTATGAAGAAATTACAAGTTATGCTTAAGAAGTATCTGGCCTTGTAGGTTCAGAGCAAATCCACAAGCGAACTCCGCAATTTACAGCCGTTTATGGAATACACCTCATCCAGGTTTTGGAGATTTTGGCAGTGTACTGATCCATCAGCCACACATGGATTAACTCCTGGATGAAGTTCCCTGCAGTGGGAAGGAACTCAGTGCCAGTTCAGAAAGGGTGCCTGTACAGCTGGGGGATGTCATGTGTCATCCCCCTGCTAGAAACATACCTATTTTTCCCCATTATCATTAAGAGCAAATTGAATGAAACACAGCAATTTGTCTCCTCTTCCCAAGAGAAAACCGTGGAGGACTGGTGAGACTGATTTAGCAAAAACCTGCATCAGGAGCTACAAGTAGAAACAGCGAGGCCGTCGCTGACTTTAATTGGAGCTGAGCTCAGGTACTGCTGTGCTACCCTCAAAGTCCCATTATATAACTCATAACTGCATCCCACTGGAAAGAGACAGTCCCTGAGGAAACTGTCTCCATGCTTCCTCCTGGCAGCACACAATTCAATTATCAGGCCTAGAAATCACAGGCTCCATCAACAGACCAGCAGCAGAGCCACACGTACATCCTCGAGTCAATGCTAAAACTCTCCTCAACAACAGCAAAGTCTTTTTCTACACAGGGTTCTTCACTAGTTCAAAATACTTTGTTACCTTCCCACCCACTCTTTCCAACAGCCCATTAAAAACTGTATCATTAATGCTAAAACTCACCGAGCTCCCCAAAGCCACCAGACCTCTTGTAGCTCCTCGCAGGTGCTGCTCTACTCACAGATGGATAAAGCAGCAACAAGGCACTCGAATAATGGAACAAATGCCCGGGTTAAATCTCTTATTTCTGGAGTAGCCATTGACTTCTAGAAGGGTCAGTTAAACACACAGAATTCTGACTTGGTAAAGTGGCTTCTGAATTCTCTGCCTTCTAAACATCTATTAAAAACCCAAAGCCCAAAAAAAAAAATCCACCACCATGACACACAAAATGAAAAACTGGGTGAGAGGCACAGCTGGTTGCTGAGGGGTGAGAGACAGAAAACACTCTGCTGCCTCCACTGCTTCACTCAAAATCATTTATTCATCAAGTTCCTCCTTTCTGGCCAATTCTGATACCCAGGTTCAGCCAGGAATTTTACTTTAAAAAAAGTAAATACAGGGTTCTGCTATACCTTGAGAGATCATTAAGAGACACACTTGTTCCCAAGAGATAAATAAGGGAACTTGGCACGAGTTCCAAAGGGTGCCACACAATCCTGACAAAGCACTCCACCACAGAACCCACCCACAGCACAGACTGATCCACAACACCCCGTCCAAATCCAATCCCTCCGGCTTTAACCTACCCAGAACATCAAAAAAAGAGCAAAGAAAGAGAAACAGAGGGACAGGAGGAGAGAGGGAGGAGAAAGAGGGCACTTGTTTCTTGGCTCTTCGACATGAACCTGCAAGCAAATGTACCTGACATTGCTATGAAAGGCCCTTACAAGAAGCACCCCTACGGAAGAGGAAGCCCCAAACTGAAAAGTTTTGGCTATCTTGACAACACACCGTCTCTCCATATATCCCTGCAGTCATAAAAACAGCAACATTTTCTACTAGGGAAAATAACCTGCAGTTCATTAAAAGCACAAAGCACTGGCCTACTAGGGAAAAAATACGAGAGGAAATTTTCATGCTAAGTACCCTTTTAATAATGAAAGCGAAACAATTCTTCTGCAACTATGCATATAGTTCTTTGCTGCTTCATTAAGGAAAATTTCATTTCCTTGGATTTACCGATGCTGTGGCAAAGCAGTTTAGAAACTGATACAAAGATTTAACAGTGCAAATCTCAGTGCAAAGAAATAGTCAGGAAGCAGGAGAAGGACACACCAAGGAGTCAGTGTGTGATCAGGAATCATCTCAGGTGTTAGAAGTAAAGCTGGAAAAATGGAAAATTTCCACAGTAGTAAGACTTCAATCTCTCCCCTCTTCAGCCTAAATACACAAGAGAATCAGTGGATGAAATGAGCAATGGGTTTGTGAGATAATCCCCTACCAGGACAGAGGAAAACAGAGGCCAAGCTGGAGAAGTAACTCCATATCCCAGTCCCACATCCATTACCGTGCCATCCCCTTGCCCAGCTGCCACCTTTGCATCTGGCTCTGCCTACCAGTGGCTCTGCCTTTCCAGCCAAGGCTCCAACACAAGCACACTCAAAACTAGAAGTTTCTCATCCAAACAAGTTGGTTTCCTTGCGGGTGGCAGTGGGAGTTGTGTGGACACGAGCACCTCTCCAGTGTGCCTGGTTGGAACTGGTTTGGTTCAGCTAAAATTGCTCTCGCTCTGCTGCTCGTCCCACTCGCACAACTGGGTAACAAGAGGGGGAGAAGGAGGGCTGAGGAGGTGCAGCCACGTTCAAAAAGGAAAAGAGCTGGGGGAGGACCTGCTTCAGAAGAAAACACAGAAGTATATTGTAGGCAGTCTTCATAATGGTACTTGACTGATTTTTATTCAGGGAACTGAGAATAACCTGGCAATTTGCAGCTTGGGAGTCACAAGGAAAAGTACAGTGAACTGAAGTTTTAAGCAGCAGATTAAAAAAGACCCACAACAAACAACTTCTATTAAGAAACTTTTCCTTTCAAATCAGAACTTGTAGTTGGGTGTGATTACAATGATTAAATGCCTGCACAAAAAGGGCCATATCATATTTTGAACTTCTATAAAAGTCCTTTTCTATTCACACAGCATAAACTGGATGCATCTAAAAGAATATCAACAAATTTATGGCCCTGTATTTACTGTTTTAGGAACTACTTCAGCAGGTGAAGGTGTTTTTGGCAGAACTCCACTGTTCTGGATTGGTTTTCTTTCTGACTAGTTGAGGTTTGGGGAGGGCTTTGCACACTGGTTATTTAACTCACGTCAACAGCACAGAACATTTGGATTCTTTACATTAAAAACTCTTTGTATCTCTAAATTTGTCAAGATTAGGACCTTGAAGTCCCTCTGCTCCCTCCATAACACCCAGAGTTTTCAGGTTAAGGCACAACACAGCAACACATGCCCTGCTTACACACCTGTGACTTCCGTGGATAAATAAGGATAATCCACTGAAAACTGGAGAGAAGCAGAATGAATGTTCCTGCCAGCTCCTCCAGCAATGGCCCTGGCACGTGTTACTTCACTGGAAAACTCACGGTCCAGGCACAATTCCAACTGGAGACTCCAGATATAACATGATGCTTGAGCACTAACAGCAATAGCTGAAAACTCACAGAACCTGGAGGCTGAAGAAAACCTGAAACATCTGCAGCTTAGAAAATGGAGAGGAGCAGAAACAGCCCCAGCAGCTGTAGGCATAATCAGTCTGATTGGCAAAGCTTTTCATCATCAGATGATGAAAAGAATATAGTAATGTGAAGGTAAACCAACAAAAAAATAAGTGCCTGCAGGAGTTTGTCAGCCACATCATCTCCGGCTAAGCTGAGAATTTATTTTTCCTTGGCACAGGAAGCTTTGAAGATGATCACTGCCTGAATTTTGATTAATTACACGAGCCAGAATTGACACATCATCCAAAACTCTGCTCACCAGTACTCAGAGGTGAGTTTAACTCGAAGGAGCTGGAGAGAAGATTGCAGAAGCCGTTACAGAACTGGTTTTTTTTAGAGAAGACTCAGAGAGCTTGGCTTCCACCACACAGCTAAAGGAAGGCTAAGAGGGGGATGATTATTGTCTATAAATATATGTATTGTATAATCAGCTGAGAGGAAGAGGAGCTATTCAATCGAGAAAGAAATCAGAACTGAGCCATACAGATCTTAATGAGTACGGGCAAAATTAGGACCTCTTTCTTCAGATATTGAAACCAAAAATCACTTTGAAATAGAGTGTGATGCGTTTCTGAATATTACAATAATACATGCAATAAACATTATCCATAAATGTTGCACACAGCAAAATCGTTTCCTATAGTAGAGATCTGAAGGAATGGTATTTACTTACAGCTAAATCTTTGAGTTCTCAGCATTCCAACCACCAGGCAGCTTTATCCATAACATTACCACTGGATAGGCCAGAGAATTAAATACTAATTCATAAATGGCCCATTTGGTAGGTCTTGAAAGTCCCCTCACTCCATCCTCCTGCAGCCCTTTTTACTTCACCTGCTGCTGCCACACTTTAATTTCCCTTGTTGCCTCCACTTGCTGCTTACCTCGTAAACGTAAGTGACTTTAGAACACGGTTATTTGTTCAGTATTTATTAAGGAATTAATTAGAGGGGAGTAAGAATTTCTTGCTAATTTATTCTTTACAAGCTGTAATCATTATTATTTTTGCACGCTCCCAGGGTTTATGGATAAGTGCATTTTAAAAATAAAAGCAAAAAAAAAAAAAAAAAAAGAAGAATCAGAGGGTGAATCTCCACAGATTTAATTTATGTTCATCTACTAATAATCTGAATGCATAATATTCTTCATCATTATTTTATAAATCTCTAGATAGATCTGGGAAATTATTTTCACGACGGTATTTGCATGCACATGCCTCAAATTCTTTTAGTCTTGGCAGCTGTGCCTGAAATTGGAATTTACACTGACTGAGGAAACACGGGTCATCCTGCAAACACAACAGACATGAAGTCAATGGCAACTTGTTGGAAGACCTTGAATCCTTGCCAAGCCACGGTTCCCAAAATATTTTGCCCTCCACCACGCTCAGGCCTCAATCAGCAGCTCCTCTCTCCTGCAGAGCCAGCTGCTCTGAGCACACACACCACGCACAGCCAGGCTGTAATTCAGCACGAAACTCGGTGACGCTTCAAAAGATGGAAGATTAGACCTTATTTTCAATCCAACTGAAGAACACACTTTCACTGACAGGAGCTCAGTTCCCCCTGCACCTGCAGGGTGCTGATGGCAGCAATGCTGTGTGCAGCATTGCCCTCAGCACAATCCCAACTTCCCATGTGGTCCATGGACACTTGGGGGCTGTTCTCAAGTGGGGATTTTTTTGCTTACTCTGTCTGGTCCCCACTCGGTGACAGCACAGACACAAAAGGATGTTTTTCTCTCCTATCAGGGCTCTCTTTGCTCTTTCCTGTTTATATTTCCTTCTGGAGTGTGGAATGAAAAGCAAAGCAGCAAACCCAAGGTTAGCCCTGCTGTCTAATGATGTTTCCTTATTTAGCAGCGTGTTTGACTGCATTCTGCTGGTTTCTCCCCCAGAAATGTTCTCAGTTCTGTTCTCTGGAGCGTAATTATCCTAAGTACCTTCCCCAGCAGCACCACGTCAATACTTCCTTGAACTTCAAAAGAAAGTTTGTCTTCTTGAAGGTGACTGAAACATGACTGGGAGGAAGGACCAGAGGGCTCCATCCTGACAGGGCAACACAAGAGAAGCTGAGGAACCGAATCCTTGGTGGATTCCCCAAGCCTCTAAGACACACAATCCCTGCCTTTCTGAGACATCTCAAGGACAATTTTCAGGGCACAGCCAACCTGCAAGTCTGAAGGGTGTTCGACACCCAGACATGCTGGTTTGAATCCGTTCACGTTCCATGTTACCAGAGGAACTGGGCTGCTTTTCCAGCAGGCCCCGTCACACGAGCCAGACATCAGCTCTGCGTTTCTTTTCCAAACTTCAGGCACTCATCCTGAAATAATCCTGCTGGCTGATTGCCTGGGCCGAGGTGGCTTGGTTGTTATTATTCTTAATGCAGCAGCCAAGGTGATCTCTCACCAGTTTGTTCAAATCAAGCTACAGTTTGTGAAATAAGGCACATTTCACCCGAGGAGATGAACAGGAGTCAAAACGCTTTGGAAAATATTCCGTGCATGCTCTAAAACACCGACTACTACTTGCATGTAGGAAGATCTAATGCCTTCCTGCTCAAAGACCTCTGGATTTCAGCAGTCAAACAAGTCGTTCTCTCTATCAGACCTGTGAAATTACAGCCAAATTTGGAGAAAACTACTGAAAAAAAATCTCCCTTTGCACATAACAAACATAAAGAAATTGTGGAGAATTTATATTCATGTTATTTTCAAAGTGCACGAGGAAAACGAAATGCAGTTTAGCCCAGCATTTCATAACTTCCAAGTGGTTAAGTTTGCAACCTAATTATTCTTTTAACGAGTGTTTTGTTTCTTTCTAAATAAAATGTCACATGTAATAACATTATTGTTTGTCTTTCAAAGCTGCCTCCACAAAAACACCAGAAAAGGCTCTTACTGGGTAAAAACACACCAGTTGGAAGAGGGAAGAAAGAAAAAGCCTCCCAGACTACAGGGAAAGAGATGCTTTTCCCAAAATTACATGGATTGAGGAACAGTTATTTTTGTCAGCATCTTCAAAGAAACTTTTCAAGCTATGGAAAGTAAAGAGAGGAAAATCAGGAAAACAAGGTGGGGTTTTTTTCCCCCCTCCCACAAAAATGATGGATTGAAAACCACCCATGAGAGAAGACAAATCCATTCAGAAGAACGAGGAGAATCTGGGTAGAGGCTGGAAAGGGGGGGTAAAATCACCTCCTGTGATTTTAATCCGTGGACAGATGTTATTGGAGCTCGTCACCCTCAAAAATCCGCCCCCCATCCCGGGCTGGCTGTCAGTCAGGACGGGGATGGTGACACAAGATGCTCCAAATGACAACCTGTGTGACAGCTCAGCCTCTTCAAAGACCTGGGGGGTGAGGGACAGAGCAAATAAACAGGAAAGTGCTAGAAGGTCATATTTGTACATTTTGTGGTCAACTCTTGCAGCCTTATGACAACAACTGGGATATTTTGGGTTATATTTGGTGATTGGGGTTTTTTTTTCCTACTACTATTTGTGAGCCCAAGCTCCTGCACGAGAATGACAGGATTAAATTTGGAACGTGTGGAGGGACACACAAGTTTTTAGGCACGTACCTCCTGGCCTTTCTGTGCATCCAATAAAAAAAAAGATCCTTTCTCCACTTTAACCAGACTCTCAAATCCTCATTATCCTTCCCCAGGTGCTGATGAGCAAACTCTGCCAAGTAAAGGCCACGTTTTACCACATTCCCCTATTTTTTGCAGGATGTTTGATATGAAACCCCACCAGTGGAAAACCCAAAAAGCTTCTCACAGAATGGCCAAGAGTGACCAGAGTGTTTCAGCTAATAACAGGCAAACATAAAACAGGCAGAAGCTGTGACACTCGTGCTGGGTAAGGGAAGCAGCTGCTTCCCAGTAACACTGGTTTTTGCCTCACTGGACCAGCCCTGGGAGGTTTAGTCACCGTGACTAAAAGGAACCCAAGCCCACGGTGCCACAGATGAGTTTTTTCCTCCTGTGTCTGAGGCACTAAATACCATTATTCGTTTATTCACCCACAGAAGTTTGTGCGACTCCACATTTCACTGCAGAGCTTTGGCAGAGCAATTAGGTAGCAGAAAACCAAATTTAAACCCAACATTTCAGCCTTGACTCTTTGATGGCATCAGTTGATAAGCCCTAAACCCCAATCTGAAAAGCTGATTAACAGAAACACAGCTCTCACTGTCTCCTGATATTGTCCCCATGTAGGAAGACTTTAAAGAGCTTTGCTATAAACGTAGTAATTCTCTTAAAAACATGCAAACAGGGACTTGTGACCATCTTTCTTCTACATCTTCTACTTGTACTCCTGTTATAAAACTTGCCTCTTCTGTAACAAAAGAAAATCCCCCACTCAGACACACGATGTAAAACTTTATGCTTCTTTATCAGGTTGTGTTATGAAACTCCAGGATCTTCCACAGCTGACTCAAACCACTGATTGTGCATCAACAGAGCTGGGATTGGGGTTTGTGAAAATGTAATGAAATCCCAGTGTCCCTTCCTAAAGAAAATACAATTTTCCATTCATAAAAATTGGCAGGGACAGCTTTAATTTCTTTTAAAATGTGGCTCCACGTGGCACTGCAGGTCTGAATTTACCTTTTTATCTACATAGAAGCCTCTTAAATCCTAATGGCGTGCATTTGTTCCTTAAGATCAGTTTTTATTCAGGCTGGTGGGGGCTTAGTGCCTCTCAGCAGCCTCAGCCTTTCAAAGGGATTGTTTACCACCTCAATTAAAGGAGAACAGGGCAACGTGGCCAATTAAAAAGATGAAGGAGCTGGGGTTTTATATTAGACTTGAAATTACCCTCCAACTCCATATGCAGCTACCCTTGTGGATAAACAGACCTCAGCCAATTATTGCAGCAGCAAAACAAATTAAGGTAGGGACTCAAACCAGATTAAACATGAGATTAATTTCTTGAACAAGGACGTGCCCAAGAGGCCAGAATTCCTCAGCAGTCACAATCCAGGGACTGTATCCCTGTCATTACAGCCCAGGAGGAGGGATACAGATCCTCCGGCATCAGGAAAGCTTAAATGTCTAAAACCACTGTTTTAGCCCCAGTAGAAATGGTATTTTAATACTCTTTCTGCTATTTTGTATAGTTTTCGTTATGAGTTTAACAGTCATCTGTGCCCCAGGAAGATCCTATCAATATTTGAGTGGCACTTCCAACCATCACCAAATAAATCAACCCATCCAGACTTTTATTGCCCCAGATCCAGCATCTGCATTGGAGCACCTCATCTATTATTGCTCACCTCTGGTTCTTCCAAGGTTTTGAGTGATCCATTACCAAACAAAAGCCTAAATAACGTACTTTCACTGTTGCACTGACAGCAGGTAGTGTCCCCCCTCTCCAAAACTGATAATTAAACAAAACTACAGGCTGGGCATATCGATTCCATTCACCTCAGAAATATCGTAGGTAGTTGGGTTTTCCTGCGCTTGCCACACACAGACAGGAATCTGCACATGATGTTTTCCCCCAGGAAAGACATCAGCAGTGCAGAGAGTGTTTCTCAATGCCTGCTGTTGTCTGGCTGGTTTCTGAGGGGGTTTCTTGCTCCATCAGAATCCGAGGGAAACTGACCACCAGACGCTGTAAAGAAACAGGAAAAAACTCGTTTCCCGAATGGATTTAAAAAGGAAACCTTGGAAATAGCCAGAGAATTACCATTTACTTTGGCTACACAAACCCTCCTAGAGTTTCCCTGGATACAGAAATGCTCCCCAGGCCTGTGTGTCCTCGTGTTTGTGATTTGGCAGCCGCTGCAGGAGGGTTTCCCTCCAGGACCAGACGCAGCGATTCCTTCCGCGCCGTCCCACATAAAACCCCGGCGCGCTGATGAGGGAAGTGCTCGCACTCTGCTCCACGGTTCATTCCTGCTGGGACTCCCTGCAGTGTCCCAAGCTTTTGGGCAGCTCCAGAGGCCACAGAAAGCAACACATCCCGTGCCTTTCGCTGCTGACGAGTCCAGGAACCAACCGGGCACTCGGCAATAAAACGAGCCCTGTGGGCCTCGCGGAATCGTCACCTCTCCTTTTATATCTGCATGCAGTGGGTCCCTGCTTCTCTTCCAACCTCAAAATCAGATCGTTTCCAGAATGCTAAAGGTTATATAAACAGGAAGAAACCCCACCAAAACTCGTTTCCGACACCTGATGGTATCGGAACAATAAATGGACTTGTTTCTAACAATCGTGGCAGTAACTGCCACTCACCACGGACCTTCGTCCACCCGCACTTTACAACTCCCCGAGCACAGAGATATGGGGGAAAAAAAAGACCTGATTGGAATTTATTAGGTGATTCCCACAGCTTCCGTGGAAGCCATTTTAAGGACTGCCTGCTATATGCATGCAGGTTAACATACGTCCCTCACGTGGGGGAGTCGATATCCCACCCAATGTAAATCTCAAAGTTCAGCACGGCCCGAATTGAATCCTGTAATGACTTGCAAAGACCACAGCACAATCTCTAATGTCAACACCAGCCTGCGGTCCACGGCTATAATTTGTTAGGTCAATAACTCACCACACTCTATTAAACTTAGCACTGGCTTCCTCAAAAGCTCTAAAATAAATGTTTAAAAGGTTCCCAATGGCGTATTTATAGTTATCTATAATTAGCTCTGCAGCGTCGCACAAGCACATCACAGAAATTTTATATATAAATCAGGCAGCGATCTTAATTTCACACTTATTCTCTAAGGACTGGTACGAACAACTGCAAAGCCCCCTCCAGCTCCTGACAGCCTTAATCCAGAGCCCAGGATGCACAGTCAGCAATGCTCCTGGTGGTTTGATCTCCTTGGGCTGCACCAAGGGGCCGAGGAGGAGCCAAAGGCCAATTCCTGTCTGGAATGCCAGGATGGTTTCTCCTCAGCAAGCCTTCTGATTCCACAGTGCAACTCAGCCCCAAATCTTTGGGATGGAAAGGGATTGTCATGGAAAAGGACTGGCTGTGGGACCACTCGGGGCTACAGATGTGAGGGAGAAAGTGTCCCCACCCCAGTTACTGCAGAACTCAGGGGTCCCTCACAGGGGGGACCTCCCCTGTTCATGTGAAACCCTCTGGGTGACATCCAAGTCCTGTCCAACAACAGCCACTACAACCAAATCACTGGTTTCCAGGGGAAGGATGAACTGCAAGGGTTAGCTTGGTTACCTCTATTACCCCACTGTGTTATCTGGAAAACAGAAGAATAACAACACAACCTGCACCTCCAGGGTGTGCAAAGTGCCCTGGCTGTGAGTTGGAGCATTTGAACGCTTCCAAAACCTTGGGTCTTCTTCTGTGAGAGACATGAGGGGGGGAAAAAAACAAGGGGAAAAAAAAAGGCTGGCTGGCAAATGTTGATATACAGCAGCTCATATTATACTGAACACTGCTGGATTCCTTTTTTCATCCATATGCCAGGAACAATTGACCTAAGGCAAGACTTTTTTATTGCAACTTTTGGCAGATCCAGTCAATATCCATTATTTACAATTATGCTTTTGTGTGTGTTTCCGCCGCAGTATCTCTGCCTAATTGTCAAGCCCAGATAGGACTTCACCACGTAATTATTCAAAATGCATTTAGTAAGTGATGCAGATGCAAGATACAGGGCAGAAATAATACCAGTCAGGATGAAATTACATTCCTAACAGCAGTGCATCTCTCTAAGCCAAAGTATATGACAAGTTAGCACTGAGAAACCTCTACTAAAAATACTCTTTATTCATGTTTCCTTCAGTAATTTAACACCCTATGTTTCCCTAATCTATATTGACCAGCAGCTGCCTGGGGCTGCACTGCAAAATCCCAATTCTTCTGCCGTGCAGCACCACAGATCCCACTTAGGACAAGATCCACAACATTAATGAAGCCCTCTACATCCATGTTTTAAGCAGAGCTGCTGCAAAAAACATCTGAGACCTCAGAAACCTCAAGTTACTGTTTGAAAGTTAAATTCAGCTTGACTCGATTCGACTGAGCAGATTATGGGATGTCTTTAGGCTGATAAATTTTTGATGTGGTGTTTCAGGAGGGTGACAAATTTATAACGAGCCAGTAGAGCTTGCAGTGTGATAAAGCCATCTAATGGTCACAGGTCCTGAACTTTCCCTCTGTTTAGCTGAGGGCAGACTAGGCAGGTAATGGTTTATTACCCAGCCACATCCCAGCTTGTCTCTTCTGCTCCCGGCACAGCCAGGACTTTTTCTGCGGAGAGGTGAAGAGGAGAGGTGGGAAGGAGCCAAAGCAGCTTCAGTATCAAATACATGACACGAAATACACTCAGTCTGTGTTGCTTTCAGGGCTCTTTGCGAGTAACCACAGCTCGATGCGTCCCCTTCCCTTCACGCTCCTTTTTGCAAGCACCTTCCCAGTGAGCGAGAAGAGGAAGCTGCGGGCTGGAATTCGCAAATGCACCGCGTGTGGGAGTTGCTCAACCCCCCCTGGAATAACCGGTGTGAGGACGAGGCGCTAATGGAGGGGAGGGAGGCGGCCGGGAATGATCCCTCCGGGACAGGAGCTCTTCCGAACTCCCTACCCTGCGAGGACTCTTGGAGGACAGAGGAGCTCTGGCAAAGCTGTGCTTGGAACAACTCTTTTCTAAGCCAGCAAAATTAGTGTAAATGAACAATGGCAGGCAAAAAAAAAAAAAAAGCGGCAATATAATTTTGCCGTGCGCTAAATATAGCGCAGATGCGAGCGCTCTGTTCTGAAATGCAGGGATAACTTTCAAACCCCATCCTAACGCTTTTCTTTGAGTGTCACTTCTACGGATGAAGGAAGGGTGGGGAATTCCCTATTCCAGAAGCCCTGCCAGCCCTGACTCGGGGCTAACAGCATCCCTAGGATGTTGCCACAGGCAGGAAATGCTTGTCCCTCGCTGCAGCTCCTGCTTGACCTTCCTCCCATCCATAAGACTTCTCTCTTGGCATCCCCTCTCCCCAGGCTTGCCATCTCCTCACCCTGCCAAGCCACTGCTTGTCTATTCCAAGATTCCCGTGCATTTACAAAAGGCTGTGCACAGTTCACTGGTGGCTTCTCACAGGGCTGGATCCCACCTGGAGGCTTTGCCATCCAAGTGCAGGTAGGGGTGACATTCCTGGGCCAATTTCATCTGTACAAAGTGAAAGGCACCTCCCGCAGCAGCTTTTTCAACGTGCATGGACAGCACTGAGTAAAGCACCAAGTCCCAGGAGTCTGCCTTGGGTCTGGATTTCCAAAAGCTGTCCAGCCACGCACTCCTTGAACAGAAAGCTACAAGTTATTGCCACGCTCCCAGACGCCTTTCCCTCAGCACACAGCCCAAGGATTCCAGTGTGCAGGAAGGCAGGGGAAGGTAAAGACCCAATTTCTATTTCCACTACTTCAGATATTTGCTAAAATTTTCTCCAGAATCAGCAGCAGAATAAAAGTGTTACTTTTAGGGCCATTCTCATCTTAAAAAACATGAGAACTGTTACAAGTCAGCACAAAATGTCAGAACATACCAAGCATGTATTTGCAAATTCAACACGAGGTGCTATGCCAGCCTATACGTGGGCAGGGTCTAAAAGACCTCCAAAGGTTCCATGGGAATTTGAGAAGCAAACATGCCTTGGCAGCGACATCCTGGCACTCAGCAGAGCGTAACAGCTCCGCTGAGGCCGGGTGGGAGCACACAGTGCCACAGCTCCCAATCTGGAGAGCCCCTGCTCCCATTTCTCTGCCACTCCCTTCCTAGAGCTTCCTCTTTTAACACTCCCGGTTCTGGGTTACTCTAAGTGGGCCGGCCAGCAGCAGGGACAGAAAGATTCCCGTCCCAGGAGAGCAGGAAGGTCCCCTGGGGCTGAGCTGGGAGCAGGGCTCAGCACATCTGCTGCTGCTGAGAGATTACCTTCACACCCCTGCTCCTCCCGGGCTGCTCAGGGACTGCCCCTCCTGCAGGAGCAACCCCTCCTGATGCCCAAACGTAGGCAGGACACCCCTCCTACCCCCAGTGGACAGACCTTGGCACATCTGCCCCCCCTGGGAGGCTTTGCTGGTTTGTTTTCTCCAAAGGAGCCCCTGAAGCAGCAGAGTTTCCATTCGGGGGGTGACCCTCTGAGGTCCAATTTCACTCCAAAGTCACTACAGCGGCCAAACAGCTTTGCTGGCACAGCTCCTGTCACTCAATCCACCCCAGGAATGCTCTCTGCCAGCGAGTCGGGTGCTCGGAGCCCAGGCTGGAGTCATCTGTGCAAGGTAGGATTTCACTGATGACCCTGCCTGAAAATAACATCTCCCTCCTCCTGCAACCCAAACACTCCGTTATTCCAGGCTCAGGATGTTCCCTCTGACCACAATGAAGTGCCTGAGGTTTATTCAGCCTGTCATTACACATTAAGGAGCAGCAAGAGCAGCTTTTGACTGACCAAGAGATGGAAATTCAAGGCTGTTGGAAGACAGTCTCCCAAACCTGCCCTGTTCCCACAGTTTCTACTTTATTTGGGGGGGGTTGGAACAAGCAGAAAATGGAGTTTATTTCAGAACATTCGCTGGGTAAACAGGTAGGGCAAGGCAAAAACAGGCTTTGTCTCCTTGATATCTTTATTTTTAAATCTTCTCTTTCAGTGCTGTTTCATACAAGAAGAAAATTAACCCAATTTTCTCCTTTCTGCCTCTCTAAGGAAGCTCATTTCTTTCCAGTAACCAGAAACAGTAGGTGTTACCTCACAGATCTCTTGTCAGCATCTGAATTTGTCTTTAGTAACCTACAGCAAGCAACAGCACGTGCCTGTCCTTGAAATCTAAAACCATATCTGTCCTCCCACCGCCAGACAAGCCAAAATTATTTTGGGGGATAATTTTAAATCACAAGTGGATGTAAAAATACATATGAAAAAATACTTTTGGTTTGCTTAAACCAGCGGGCCATGTTGTGGACCATCAGCTTCAAACTTCTCCTCGACTTTGATGGCTTGTTGTTTGGCCTCGAGGGAGAAGAGAAAGTTATTTCTTTTTGTGGTAAAAAAAAAAGAAAGAAAAATAAACATCCCCCTTCCAGTCCCCTTCACACACATACACCCCAGAAGACTCAAAACAAAACAAGCAACAGCAGAAGAGGAAATAAATGTTTAAAAAGAAAAAAAGCAAACAAGCATAAAATTCCTTAAAATGTCCCACCTTTAAAGAGAATATTTGGCAACCACATCAAAATCACAAACGGGGACATGCAGTCCACGCTGTATCTCCTCCCCTTGCAGGAATAAACTGAGGAATGCTGGGACACTGAAAGGATCCAGCAATAAAAAATACAAACTGTCCCTCTGTAAGTTCACAGGATCTAGGAACACCAGAAGGAACAGGTGGAAAGCAAAGGTGGAAATGACAACAGCGGGAGTTGCATCCCTGATTTCAACAGGAGGAGGTTCTGCCACTGCCTGCTCAAACTTAATTTCTTTTGTGTCAGCCCATTATGCCTTGGCATCCTGCCCTCCTGTTGGGAGCCACGATTTGCAAATGAGTTTTCAAGGTTAAAAAAAAAAAAAAAAAAAAAAGAAAAAAAAGGAAAAAAAAAGTGCACGGAAATGAGATTTCCTACAGCCAACCAACCATCACAGGGAAGTGCTGCAGTGCCTTTCTCCAAAGGGCACGTTGGTGGCTCTTCTGATAAGGAAACGTTAAAAATAAACTCCCCTAAAAATAAAACCCCCTTCTGTGTTCCCACAGAAGGCAGAGCAGCCACCCCAAAGGTGTGTTTGTCTGCAGGAAACAAGCCTGAGCACAAAGCAGGTGCAACAGGGAGGGAAAAAAAACCATCCATGGCAAAATCCAAGCAGTGAGTGATTGTCTCCTAAACACACGAGGGGCATCTGTGTGTTCTGCAGGATCATCACCAGCATCGTGGTGTGTCTCAGGAGCAATGTGGAGTCGGATCTCGCTGCCTGTTTTGCAAACAGAGTTAATGAGAGCCAAGCAGATAATGTTTCCCATTAAACTGAGGATATGAGCCTGATGCAGCTCCACTGAAATCAATGGCAGGATTCCCATTTATCTTAATGAACCTGAAGCAACTCGTGTAACACCAGATGCAAACCCCTTCCCTCACTCTGCCTGCTGTGTCCAGGACAGCCCCAGGACAATTTTACCACGCCAAAAACCCATCAAATCAGGTCAGAAGAGAAGAATATACAACCTTATGTCCTTAGGAGGTAGCTACATATTTCCCTTACTCTAATTTTTTTCTCCAAGGTTATCTTCCAGCTAAAGTAATCCCATACTCTTAAACGTGACGTGAAAAACCTCAGCAGGTACTGCCAGAGCAGGAATATGTGGATAAGTGGGAGCTGTGCAGAGAACTCTGGTGCAGCACAGCCTTTCATTGTTACAGAAGACAAAATAAAATACTGTATTTAAAAAGAAAAGCTAGAGAGAAACTGCCTCATTTTTTTTCCCCCTTAAACAGAAACAACCTGATTCATTTCAAGCAATCATTTACAAGGAAAAACAAAGCAAACAATGCTTTCCTCTGCATAAATTCTAAATTGTTGTCCACGTAAATATCTGTCTAAACGACAGATTTTCACAGGTACACAAACTATTTTCGGGGATTCTGGCTCCAACCAAGGCCTCCTGCAACGCGTTCCCCCTGTCTAAGGGCAGCAAGCAGCAGCATCCCCACGGATAAATCTGGACACGTTTCTTTTAGAGTTTCTCTTGTTTTGATACAAAATAAGGGCAAGGTGGGAGGGAGGAAGGGCTGCATCACACCAAAAGCACGTCAGGAACAGCTGCAAGGAGGGACAGGGTTGTTATTACGTGGCCCAACAGCAGTGCCTGCAAACCCCCTGTCACCCCAGCGCTGCGTCTGGCCGGGTCCAACACAAACACACCGCGAGACAGACCCTCCTCAAAGGAACACAAGTTACAGTGGTGCTCATTTAATCACTGCCAACTGGATACAGAAGTGGAAGGAAAACATTTTTTACCTCACTGCTGACTTTTAGCTACTTCAGCAGCAGCTCTGCCGCTCCTGGCAAATAAATCTTGTCACCAGCTTTGAGCAGCTCCCTCCCTCCCTCCCTCCCTCCCGAGTTCTTCTCGTTGTTAGCCAAGTCTGGATTATTTTGACTCCTTCTTGTTTTCCTTGTAACCTGCGTGCATAATGCCAGCCCCCTCTCCCGGCCTTTCGGAAGCTTCAAAAGGACAAAACCTCTTCCCCGTGGCAAACCTGCCAACTCCACTCCAGTTAATGAGGTTAACCTGTCACGAGTTCGTTCGGGGAGGCTGCTCCAGTTCCTCGCCCATCTCCCCAGCGTTTGGGGATGCGATTCATCTCGGCCCAGGGC
>NW_020955807.1:297006-305848 GCF_003031625.1 Empidonax traillii
AGCCCCCTCTCCCGGCCTTTCGGAAGCTTCAAAAGGACAAAACCTCTTCCCCGTGGCAAACCTGCCAACTCCACTCCAGTTAATGAGGTTAACCTGTCACGAGTTCGTTCGGGGAGGCTGCTCCAGTTCCTCGCCCATCTCCCCAGCGTTTGGGGATGCGATTCATCTCGGCCCAGGGCTTTGTCAACTTTTCACACTTCTAATTACCTTATTATCCGCTTCACTACTCCAGTCAAGCCCTTTTCTCTTCTACATCGCCTCTCACGGTCCTGTTGCTTGTCCTAAGGAGTATTTTTTTTTTCCCACCTTTCCCGCCCTCCCCTCCCCAAGTGTGAAAAGCAGCGCAGGGAAATGAAGTGAACTTGCTCAGTGAACTTCCCAGCTCCTGCCCGCTGCATGCCTGGAGGCACATGCTAATTAGGCACATGCCAGACAGATCACATCTGATGCCTCGAGCTTTTGCTCTCTCCAGCTGATTGCCTTTTATCAGCGGCTTCAGTCATCCTTGGCTCGCTTGGCTTTTTCAGGTCTCCCTGTGCCTGTCACTTCGCAGAGGACTATTTTAGCGAGGAGTATCTGCAGACAGACAGGATGGAAACAGATCTGAAGAAGGAGGAAACCAAATAGAGCAAGAGCTGCGGAGCTGGTGACATCAGCCTCCCTGTTCTGGGTTTCCACGGCTAAGAATAAGTTATCCCTGCTATCACAGGTATGCCAGGGCTCTCGGGAAGGCAGAGAGTTATCCTGAGCAAGGTGTTCAGATCTGCTGCCTTCGGCCTTCCCTCCTGGGACACGGACACTTGTGAGGCTCCCAGCCCATCTCCAGCTGATTTGCTCAGCTTTCTGTTCATAAAGCATCGGCCAAAAAGGCTTCTTGGCAAGAAAATAGAGCTACAACTACTCTATCAGACAATTAAACCTGTAAGTGCAAGTCAATGATTTCTTCTTTTTAAAAACAAAGCAGGAAGGGATTGAATTGGGGAGGCTGAAGGCAGCATTTGACTGAGCACACCTGTCAGGAAAGAGGAATAACCAGCTTGATGTGCCTGCACCACTGAGTTTACACTCACAACCACCTCTGTTTCTCTGTTGACCAGGAAGCCCCAAACTGAGAACAAGGCAAACAGTCCCCACACCGACAGTGCCACACAAGAATGCCAAAATACGCCCAAGAAGCTGCAGACAAAAGCCTGGTAAATGAATACACAAAGCTCAGAACATCAAGTCTACAAAGAACTGCAGTTTCAGCAAACATTCCCGAATGTTTTCAGACGTGCTGCTCAGACCAGTCCCCAAGTACACAAATCCAACAAGATCCTGAGCAGCTGCTCTCAGAACAGGTCAGCTCTGCTTTAAAGGCTATTTTCACAAGGTGTGTCCCCCTCTTAGCACACTCAGGTCTTCTGAAAGTGTTGATTTTGGTGCTGGTGTGACCCACTAACGGCAACAGCTTGTAAATCCCAATTTCTGTGGCCTGGTCTGACAGGAACAAGAGCCTGGGGAGAGCTCTGGCCTGAAGTTATTTCATGTCCAGCTGCTGCTGCTGAGCCATCCAGGGAAGTTGCCACGAGGGCAAACCAGCCATGCAGGGGAGAGCAATGCCTGAATTTTGGGTGCCAAAATCTTTCTGGATCTTCTGAGAGGCAGCTGGAAGGTACCTCAAGCTGGAGGGAAGGAGGAGTTAATTTTCTCCCCTTTCCCTCTCTTTCTGAGTTGTTTACACCAAGCACCTCTAGCCTCCTCCTCATCCCATGATTTGTTTCTTCTCCATGTCACTAGCACCTATTCTTTCTTTCTTCTCTTGGCCTTTCCATCTGCTTTCTTTGGTATTATTTTTAGTCATCCAAACAGCTGATTTCCTTCCTTTAGTCAAAAAAATGCCTTGCCTCTCTCTTACCCACACAGTCCCAAAACACACAGCTCTGGAAATCTGTAAGGTTTAGGGGCAGGGGATCTGTCCCTGCTGTGTTTGGTTTCTTTGGGGTTTGTCCTCAATCACCTCTCTCCTGCTCCAGAGGCAGAATGTTGATGAGGGGGACCCACGGTGTGGTCAGATCTCTGTCAGTAAGAGTTCCTTAAGCCAAAAAATACCCCAAACTGAGGTGGAAAGGCCAAGAAAAAAAAATTAGTTTTAGATCTTCGGATCAATCCTCTAGGATGGGAACCAAGTACCAGCCCTTAAAATAAGTTAGAAAGGAAGACAGCGAGAATACAGAAAGGCAGCAGAGCAGCACAATGGGGGGGATAAAGGAATAAAGTCATCCCAAAGGATGGCTGCTGCCACACAAGGAATTCAGACTTGGAATAAACTGCAGGATTTTGATCCTGTCCACGGCCACCACTTCCAAAATATTCAAATACTCATCACTTGGACCAAAACTTCAAGGACCTTCACCAGAGCCCCAACTAGAGCCGTGTTTCAGGCTCCCTTCTACAGGGGGAAAGCAATAATGGCATTTTCTTCCATTCCAAACTGTGCTTTGGCATTTACCAGTTCATTTTGTTTGTTATTTTCAGAATAAGGGCTAAATTTCAGGCTTGTTTGGAACCTCCTATCTACAGATGAAATAGAAATAATATGAGATCTGAAAAAAATAATAAAAATAAAAATAAAAAAAGCTGCGTATCTCAGTACTTCACTCGAAGACTTTAAATGAGAGATATTTCAATTTTGTGCCAGAATGGAAACTTCCCCAGGTTGGGAACAAACCTCGAGGCTGGTGAATACATCCCAGTAGCATCTCCTGCCACTCCTATGGAAGTTTTTAGTCCTGCAATATTAAATATGGTTCTTATTAAAGATTTATCCCCACCTGTCCCTTTGCATCTGGTGGTTGTGCAGCACAGAGCCAGAGAAGCACTGCAAAAAAAAAAAAAAATAATATCAAGGAGCTGCTGTAATCCCAGCAATGCTTCCTGGGAGTTCCAAAACATCTTCTTGTGTAACAAAACACAGGGCTATTCCTATTTTAAACTCCCATTAAATGAGTGCACGGAATGAGCAGGGAAGGGGGTGGGAAAGATGTTGTGCTTTGGTTTGCTGTTTGTTTATTTTAGAAACATCAATACCTGTTACAGAGTAATTAAAAAAAAAAGTTTGCCACACCTAATATTAAATTTCAAATTTTCATGTTAAAAATTAGAGTTGAATGGCTTTTTGTGAATTAAAAAAAAAAAAAAATGATTCTTGCTACGGTGGAGGGATCCAGTACCTAAAACTCGTTCTGGAGGAGAAGCTGAACGTTTTCTCTGATCTGCCAAAGTCACTGCATTATTGAACACCGAGGAGACAACAAGCCCACACTCCAGAGGTTCTTGTTGGATGCCACAGATAATAAACAGCAGTTTTGTGCTGGAAAATACACACCTATTGTTCTTAATCTTCGCAGAGAGAGCTGATGAAGCTCCTCTCCCAAATTCAATTTAGCGCTGCGTGCTCCTAAAACACGTCACAGGCATGGTTTGCTGTAAGTCAATGGGGCAAGTAATCAGATCAAAAACGGAGAGAACAACTCGCTCAGCACAATCCTGACACAACAGAGCTCCCCAGGGGAAGGGGAGGAGGACATTTGGCCAGCACGAGGACCACGGGCAGTCCATACACACAATTTCCACATTATCCCAAGGCTCTGACATCCACAGCACCAGGAGGATCCAGCTATCCCAGCAGCATTCCCAGTGCTCTGTGTCACAGCTGGGCTATTCCAATATTGCTACAACACACACACTCCCTCCCTCCCACCCACCCCCCAAAAAATCCCAGGCACAGATGATATACAAATTAACCTACCCAAATTCCTAGAGTATTTAGGGAGAAATTCCAAGTGAGATTTGGGACTGACCAGGGAAAGCCCTGCTCTAAATGAAAAGGAAGGACAAAAATAGCACTTATTATATTTGAGATTGGCACCTATTGCCTTCCCATCTTATTTTGGTTTTCCCTGTGCTTAAAGGTGGCCTCCCAAACTTACTTAACACCTGTTTAAACACCGTTTAATCACCTGCTCCTCCCTGAACAGGGTCCCTCCAAGCAGGATTTCTGGCACTGACCTGATTAGGCACCAGCCATTGGCATTGATAATCATTAGGCTGCCATGGCTCCCTGGGAGATGTCCCAGTAACAGTGGCTGTCTCAATTAAGCACACTGCAATTAAGTGGACCATATCTATAGGGTGACCTCACAAGGACAACAAGACATTTCAAATGCCTTTTTTTTTTTTTTTTAATAATTTTTAATTCGTCTTTAATGCAAAATTAATCCTTCTGATTAGAGAAGAGAATACTGCTTGTGGGTTCCTCTAATAATTCCCCTCGTTTTGGTAACTCCAGTGCTGAAGCCCTTCTGCCCAGACCCCACAAATCCTGTGGTAAATCTCAGGGTGTGTCTGTCACCCAGCCCAAGGGGCACAGGTGGCACTGGAGGCTTTGCCAGCCAGAGGTGTCCCAAGAAAGCCCCTTTTTCCCAGGGGGAACAGCTGGGGGGTGTGCAGTGCCAGAGGCTGCTGATCTCCAGCTGATAGGGGAATTCACACAAAACACAGACACCAGGCTGGGAAATGCAGGAAGACACATCTTTAGTCCCAAGCAAAATCAGTGGGAGCTGTGCTTGGAGCATATAAAATGCTGCCTGATTTCAAGAAGCCTGTAAAATAATCCTGCCTACAGATCTCAAAGTCGAGGGACACTTCTGCCTCCCTACTCTGTGCCCTACTTTCCTAATATAAGGTGGGAACACCTCCTGTATAACAGTGGGACAGTAAACAGATCAGTTGCAAACACTTCTCGAGGAAGTTTTTATTCCCTCCCACCTGCTGCATGTGCCCACCAGCACATCAACACACACTCCAGTCTTACAGTCATATGTAGCAGAGGCAGTAAGAAACAAAAACGTTTTCTCTATAAATACAATTCTTTAATCTCCAGGTCAGAAATGCCCACAAGGATTATACACACTGAAAGCCATTCAGCATCCCTTGTCCTCATCAAAGCACCAGAGCCAAGGCTCTAAATCACTGCCAGAAAAAAAAATCATTTTAAAAATTGCAAATTATTAATCTAGATCACCTAGATTCTTTGAAGATATTACCCTAAACCCACAGCTTAATCCCCAAACTGTAGGAAAGAGCCAAACCAAGCTTATCATAAAACAAAACTACTTCTATATTTTTGAGAGATACCTCAGCAAGCCTTCAGTCCCTGGCACGAGGCTCCTGGGCGTGGAAGTTACCGATTGGTACCTCATTTCTGGCAAAGTTTATTGAACCAATTGATCCCTCCATCCCAGAGGAGGACAGTTAAGGCAGTGCAAACCCACAGGCCCAGAGTGCAGCACGGCTGCCATGGGCAGGGCAGTGCCACGGGAATGAGAAACACCATCCTGGGACCAGGGAAAGGGGCACTCAGCAGATGAGCAGTGAGTGAATGGAGGGCTGAGCAGGGCAGCTGTCAGCAGGATTACTGACAGATTGCATTTCACAGGGCAGCTCACAGTAGTGCTGCAGGATGGTGTTTAAAAGTCTGGACAGAAATCTGTTGCTTCATCGTCAGTTGTGACATTATTGCTTGCCCCGCCAGATAACGAGAAGGGCAGTGGTGTGACCTGCGGCCTGGAGAAAAAGGACTCACTTCAGCTTTATCTCTTCATTTCAACAGCCTTTTCTACTGACTATCTACAGCTTGTAACGTTATACCTTCCTGTGCAGCACAACCTGAACACTTTCTGTTTCCCAGAGAAAGTAAACAGAGCGGCTGTGGATGGTCCCACTGCCCTTTGGAACTCCAAGAACAGCACACAAAGGGCTGGTTCCCAAGACAGGGAGGAACCTGAGTATCCTCTGAAGCCAAGTCTGCAACCCACCCTGCAGCAGGACAGTCTCCCTCTCCAGCTGATGAAACCTGAAATTTCATCTGGTTCCAACCCCCTGCCACGGGCAGGGACACCTCCCACCAGAACAGGCTGCTCGGAGCTCCATCCAACCTGGCTTTGAACACTTCCAGGGATGGGGCAGCCACAGCTTCTCTGGGCAAGCTGTGCCAGGGCCTCTCCACCCCCACAGGGAAGAATTTGTCCCTAAAAAAATCTAAAAACCACAGCCTTCAAGTTCCAAGGGACACGTGTAGTATTTTGGATCACCCAAACTAAAGGAAACAGACTCAGGCTCCACAGAGGAAAGTAAATTAAATCCTGCAATTCCACCACTTGTAAGAGGGTTACCTGGAGCAAGTGGGACTGATCTACAAAAAAGAGTACAATAAGAAGAAAAAAGCAACAAGAAAAAAAGAGCCTTTCACCATAACCCAGAAGTAAAGGGTGATGCTGCCCCTTCAGCTCCAGTCCTCACTCCTCCTAAAATCCTCCAACAACATGTTTATCTAAAAACTGCAACAGGAGCCTTTTAACCATTTCTGTTTATACAGTCCCCAGCACTCCAGCGAAATGACCCATGGCAAAATTTCAGCCGTTACTCAACAAATCTGGCTTTTTGAATGGGTGATTTCCTGTTTTGCTCTCACTGTGGGGCTGATTCAGACCTGCCCTGACGCCAACGGAAAGTGATTTCAGCCTTTATCAGCCCGAGGTTCCCATGTTGTGGCATTCCCAGATCCCAGGCAGGAGCAGTGCTGGGCTGACCAGGAGCTGCCAGCTGAGAGGCTCCTGGAAAAACCTGGTGGCCAGGTCAGGAGAAGCCCAGCACTCCCCTCTCTTCCTGTGTTTCTGGTGGATATGAGCTGTAAATGGGATGATCTTGGTCATCCACAAGGACAACATGGAAACCCACCAAGTCTCAGCAATATGTTACTTACAATCCCAAAGCGGCATTTCTTTGAAATCCCTTTAAAAAGAGCGTGTTCTGTAGCAAATGCCTCAGCTCAGCTGAAAAAACGGGAGGTATTTTTCACACGGCTAAGAATAACAAACATTCTGGTGCTTTAGGATTTCTATTCGCAAACCAAAGGCAGAAAGTCTGGATTTCCTACAAGGAAGAATACTGAACACATCCCTATCACCTGGAATGCCATGGAGTTTGGGAAAAGCTACCACTCAGTTGTGACCAGGGCCATTAAAGACCTTTTATGCAGAATTTTGTGCTAAGGTTTTGAAAACAGTGCTGCACATTGAAGACTCAGATTTCTTAAAAAAAAAAAAAAAAAAGGTTTAATGCTGTTCTGCCAATAAAAATGTTAACATGTTTTTTATAGAAACTTCCCTCACTTCCTACAGCAGAACAGATAAACTTTAAATTGTGTCATTTAATAACAGACAATTAAGCAGTATAAACACATTAAACGCAATACAAGCAGCTCAGGGGAGCTGGATACACACAATACTCCAACGGAGACAGCAGGTTTCTGACACTTCCACAAATCACAAACTTCGACAAACACTTGCTCCTCCTTGGTGAATATTTTTCCTCCCTGGTCATTCAGCAATTCTAGATCAGTCATTTTACTGAGGTTTTTTTTTTTTTTCCCAAACTCCCAAATCCTGCATTGATGGGAGATGGATGAGGTGTTTCAGATGGGTGTGAAAACGTTGACTTCGAGGCACATTAGCAGTAAAAGTGACATTTCTCAGCTTCATCTCAAACCACTGATGCTTGTCATGCCCATATCCTCAATTCTCCATCGATGAACTGTCCCACAAGGTTAAAACCACAGCTGTTAGTTAGAAATACCTATACACAGATTCCACTTTTGGGATTTTTTAGGTCTAAAAGAAAAGCACAGAAGTGGTCACTGCACATTTTATTCTTTTTTCCCCACCCTCTTTTTTTTTTGGCTTTGAGAGATTTTTATTTTCGGGTTGTTTCCTCTGTTCTAAAGGCACAACAAATCAAAACTGCCAGGCACAGCCATGCAGATGAGGAGGTAGAACAGAGGTGGCATTCATGAGAACTGTCACAATAACCTTTCTCGCATCACCTTCCCCCTTCCCACCCCAACTGCTGCTTCATTTGTTACATCCCTTGTCCTCACTGATTAATGCTGCCCTTCCCTCCCTCTGCACCACCAGACAGGCACAATTTGGAGGAGTTTGGCAGGACTCCTTCAGGCCCACCAAAGACCTTCCCCCACGCTGTGAATGCCACCACTTGGCACAGCTGCCGGTGCCCAGCTGACCCAGAACCAGGTTACCCACAGCTGGATAAACACACCAAGAGCATACAAAGCCTCCTGGCAGACTTGCAGCCCCTCAGGATTTCCCTCAAATTCCATAAACTGCTCCAGCATCAGCCTAAAGCAGCCTCTGCTCAACCCTTCTTAGGGAGAGAAATGCCAGAGGAACAAGGGATCTTCCCCAGAGCATCGAGGCTTGTGGGTCTGGCCAGGAGACTTTGTGCATCTCTCTCAGCTGTAAATGAACAAAACTCTCAAGGTCCAGCTGTAGAAACACAAGAGGCTTGAAAAGTCCCAGTTGCTGAAGCCAAGCATTGGCCAAATGACAAGCAGGCACCCTGAGGGAGGGACAGGTTCCAGTCCATCCCCAGCAGACCTTGTGGAGGAGCTCGGCTTTGATTTAAAAATGCCTTTCTTCCACCTTCCAGCTTCGGAAGGACAGAAGGAGCAACACACACCACATCTCCCCCACAGCCTTCAGAACCACTAATTCTGCTTCTCAGGTCTTTATTTCATCTTCCCCAAGAGACAGTAAATCTGGAGGTGTATATTGGGAGCAGATGGAGCAGGATGTTGGACTGTCAGCTTCCATTAGCAACACCAGGGCTCCCCACACGCCCCAGCCTTTCATCTCAGCCCTGGTGGTGGAGGAGCAACTCGTCTGTGCCAGGGGCTCCTGACAGCACACCACCAGTCAGAGCACGATGTGACCACGCTGACAGC
>NW_020955807.1:305963-318397 GCF_003031625.1 Empidonax traillii
TGGTTACCCAAGTTTTGCAAGCTGGGGAGCAACACACCACCAGGCTGCTGTTAGGAACAGAAGGAATGTTGAGGAGAACACTGAAAAGAGAATTAAAAAAAAAAAAAAAAATTTCAGCATATCTGGTGATCACCTCAGTCTGAAATAAGCCACAAGATCCACAAAAAGGATCTCATTTTTCAAGCACACAATGGAATATCCCTCAAGGTTGTGTACACTCCACAGAATTAACAGGGAATGCTTTGGCAGTAACTCACACAGCACAGGAAGGTAGAATTAAAAGGAGATATTTAAAGGAAAAAGAAAGGGAAGAAGCTACATTTTTCAACTCCTAAACCATTCAGACAGCTCTTCCACGGTGCGAGAGGGCTGGAGAAAGGCTTCAGTGAGGCCAGCAGATGACAGCAAGAGAGACCTTATCCAGTCTCTGTGCCCTGACAGCCAGCACAGCCTTCAGCACCTTCAGCCCTGACTTCATCACTGCAGCCAGCTGATTGCTTGTGACAGGTGACAGAGGACACAGGAGGACAAGAAGCACTGGGGGCAGGCAGCTTCTCCTCAATCCTGCTGACCAGGGTGTCAAGTATTTCTCAAGTCTTGCGCCAGCACTTCGGCAGAGCCCAAAGAAGGAGAGAAGTGTGCAGAGTCAGGGCTGGATGGATTACCAGGGCTGATGAATGTCCTGCTTGTTTGCAGACAGAGAGAAACCCGAGTATTCCTGGTCGTGCCTCCTTGCCCTTGCTCCAGGCAGCTCAGTCTTTGAGTCTTTGCCTTCCAGCTGTGATTGTTGGTCACACATAACCCCTGCCCTGCGCTGGCCTCGCTGCCAGCCCAATGTTTAACCCTCCTGGTAGCACCGACCACGAAGTGCTGTCTGGGATGAAAAGGAAGCAGGAATATTTCAGGGTGAAACCCATCCCAGATGGGCTAGTTTGTGGGTCAGACATGCAGGAACACTGGTTATTACTTGTTTCTCCCACCTTTACCACTAGCTCAAGCCTAAGTGAGGTTTATTCCACCTCAGAATCTGAACTGGAGGGGAAATTAAACACTGGGCAGACTCCTTTGAGTTTCAGAAGAAGGATTAAAGATAAGGCACACAGTAAAGACAAAATAATGCTTTGAGTGGTATTAAGGAAAGAATTCAAAGTAAGCCCTTGGAATTTACCTCTGTCCTCTCCAGTAAAGTGAAGAAGATTCTGGAGTCTCAAGTGCCTTCGCAGGGGTAAGAAAGCTTTAAGAGGAAGGCAAAATCCTGAAATAATTATGAACAGTTAATTTAAGCCCAACTGCAGGGAGCATTTTGAGGAACTCAGAAGGCTCCAGAGATGAGCAGTGAGTCACTGAGCACTTTGCTTGCAGGCAGTCACTGCTAAGCCAGCCTGGGTAGTCACAGCAGACCCCGCTGTGGTTTGAATTCAAGGGTTCCTCAGCAGCCTCCTCTGGAGCCCCCACGCTTCTGTGCTGCAGGCACCACCATGGGAGGGAGAAGAACTCGCCTCCCTTTCCTCATGGATCAGTTTAAAGCAGGCAGGACTGCTCCTTTATGCACTGGAACTTCTGACAAAGGCCCAGTAATCTCTGGCAAGGCTGATTCTACCATCAGCTCCACACACCTTACTCTGAGGGCAGAAAGTTCCACGTGGAGAAGCTTTAGAACCGCAGCACTGACACACAGAGCCAGGCCAGAATGTCACTACTGACCAGCACTGATTGAAGTTTACCACAGTAAAAGCTGCTCTGGCCTTCTGCATCCCCCTGCAGATCCCAGCCATGCTTATACCCTGCTGAGAAAGCTTCTCACTGCTGGGGATTTTGCACGCTGCAGAGGCCACAGAGCAGGCTGGGCACCACACTGCACTCCACACAGGATGCCAAAATACCCCATTTGTCTGCTCTGCACGTTCCCAGGGATGTTGCTTTGGGAGCTGCCAGTATTTGCCAGGGAACTCTTCCCAGGAGCAACTGAAACCTTTTACTCTCTGCTTATCACAGCTGGCAACAACCCCTTAAAGGCCAACATCAGCCTTGCATTAGTTACACTGCATCCCCAAAATCTCCTGAGGGCTTCTTCCAGCCTTCTGCAGATCTAAAGTCTCCAAATCACCTTTTAGCTGGCCATGGGATCACACCTGAAATCCCCTTGCCCTTATTTATCCAATTTGATGTGTTTTACCTGTAAAACAATTGAAGTCGTACCACTTGGAGGCTTTACCATTAACCATATTGCTTTTCAGTCCCCTGGTTCCCTGGCTGCCTTTAGCATCAGAATAAATGCAACACTGCCTAAAAATGAGGCAGGGCCAGTGTTTGACCAAACCTGGACCAGTGAAGTGCATTCCAGTGCCTGTCACAGGGCCCTGCAAGCCACAGCTCTGCGTGGCCCCGCTCAGAGCACAGCAATGGTTACAGATTGTCTTGCTGCTGCTTTAACTTCCTACTGAAGGACAGTCTTTTCCTCTATAACTACAGAATAAATTTAAAAAAACCAAACAAAGCATATTTTCAGTTACATCATCCAAAGTATCTCAAAGAGGTATCAACAGAGAGTGGACATTCAGGAAGGGGGAAAGGAAGTACTATTAATCCCCACATCAGAGCCCAAGATCTAACCTGGCTTTATTTTAACTGAACCTTTCTTGTTTACCCAGGAAGTCTGTATCCAGCCTGGAAAACAAGGCCAAGGCTCCTAATTTCCAGTTCCAGCCTCTTAGCCACAAAACAGACTTCCTTCCAACTAATAAAGGCTTAACAGCAATTTTAGTTCAACATTTGCACGCAGGCAATTCAGGACTATCACAGCAGGAGACAGAGCACAGACGCATGTAGAAAAAAAACTAGATAAAAATGCTATTTTAGTTCTTTTTAAACACTTTTTTTTCTGGCCCTTCAGCCCACCCTCTCCTGCCACCACACAGGCAGATCAATCATCCTCTCCCCGCACCACGTACAGGCAGCTTGTTTCACTCGCAGTACTGCTCTAACTCCACTGAATTTATCTTCATCTTTGCTCAGGGAGACAAACGGAGTGATGCAAACCCCACTAATGGAAGTTACAGGAAAAACAATTAGTCAGCTGATTGCAGGCATGTCAATCAGTTTTGGGGGCTTTCAGGGCGCTGTGGAGGTGCAGTTCCCTTCCCAGGAGCTGACCAGCTGTTGCAGAGTGGGTGCTGAGAGACTCCCCAAAGCAACCCAAGTTCCTGGGCGTTACCTGCTGCCTGCATTGCCGATCATGGAAGCATAACCTGGACATCCAACACGGCCTTGAGCTTTCCAGTCAATACAAATTAGTCCTGAAGTGAAAAGCTGCTTTCAAAGAGGCAAAGTGGTGCCACCTCGAGAGGACAGAAGTGCTCAAAGCCATATTCCTTGGGTCAGAGCTGACTCTGGTGGCAGTGCACTGCAGCTCAGGGTTGACAGAAAGAGCTGCATGCAGCCTATTTCCAGAAAACACACAGAGTTTTAACCCCAGGCTGGCGTGACAGCGTGGTTTGCAGCGAGCCCAGGAGCCTGTCTGGGTCCAGAGGGTGCAAAGTGACAGCTGGAAATCTCCAGTTCACATCACGCCTGTCCCTGACAGACCTTTACAGTCCCGGGCAGCGCATGGAGAAGATCACCCCAGCAGGGTGATGTTTATTTACACAGGCAAAATACACTGCAAAGTCAAAAACACTGAGTGCATCCGCAGGTACCTGCACTTGGAATGCAGCTGTTACAGCCCCAGCTCAGGATCCCCTGCACACCTGGGAGTGGTCTGTGGGTCCTGCCGAGCCGCTGTGCACCCCAAAGAGCTGCGGGGCTCTGCTGCTGCAGCAGGGAACATCACCTGCAGGCTTTCAGGCATCCCCACTTGTACTTTACAAGTCAGAACCCACGGTATGTAAATGCCTTCTTTTTTTTTTTTTTTTAAAAGGAGACATTTTAAACATTTCTAAACATTTCTATGAACCGACCGGTGAAAGTCCTTCAGAATCGTATTCCTGCACAACAAAACAAATTTTACACGTCAGGAAACACACTTTAATGAATGTTCCTTCCTTTGTGGGGCCTGTTCAGTGCTTTTATAGATTAATCTTGCCACATATTTCTTTCAAAGAGAAATAAAGGCAGAAGGCAAATAAAGGGCTCCCCAGCCATTTATTTAGGGAAGGGACTGCTTTCACAGCTCTGCACACAGGGCCTGCAGGAGGTAAATAAGGGCTTTTATGCAGCAAACACAAACAGGCCAATTTGAACATATGCAGCACTCAGGATTGCAGATGGTTTCAGGGAAGGCAGAGGGGATCAGCTCTGCTAAAAACCTCGCAGGAAATTCTCCTGATGGGTTTCGATGCGTTTTAGCAGGGCTGGTCAAAGGCTCATCCGGCCTGACCTCCACCCCAGCACCTTCTCCTCTTGGACAAGTATTCCTGAAGATTTGCACAGCGGGAAGACAGGACTGGACACAGAAAACTCAGCTGGAGGCTGAGGAGAGATGAGGCTTTGGAATTTCACAGCAGGATGAACCTGGGATGGGAGGCCCAACCCTACATGCAGAAGGAGCCCCGTGTTCCCAGGGCAGCATCTGTTTGGGAATTGGAGGTTATCAGAGATGCCAAGTAATTTAAACACAGCTCTCCTCACATCACCCTCCACAGCAGCCTGTGCTAAGCAGGCGAGCCCACACAGTGCCACAGTAACTACAGAGGCACGAGGAATGGAAGAGCTGAAATGCAGCGAGATCAGGACAATTGCGGGATGAAAACAAACAAAATTATCCTTGTCAGAGACAGATTGTGTCTTTTACATTCTGGTTATAAAGGAGAAACACTTAACTTGTGCATCCCTCAAATGAAATACAATAACATCACCTAACGTGCATAATTTAGATGCAAGACTTTATAACCAGGATGAACCAAAATCACAACAAACTAGATGGAAAAAAAAAAACCTGTTCTTCAGCAGAGAGGATGAAAAGCTGCACAGGTTTGCACAGAAATTTATTTATTAAATTCTTACAACTTACTAATGATTGAGGGTACAGATGACACCCATCTGCATGGAATGGAGCAGAACAAGCCTTCCACAGAGTGGGAGCCCTGGGCTGAGCTGTGCCCCCCTGGCTGGGGGACAGCACAACCAATTCCCATCCTGCAGCTCTGCTGCAACGCCTGATTTTTCTCAGAGGCTGTTGCTGTGAAAGACCTTCAATATACTTGATCTCATTTACTTGAAAAAGCCTGTCAGAAAGGCTTGTCAGCAACTTCTTAGAAAGGCAGCAGAGGGAGGGGAAGCAGATTGTTAACATTAGAATATCACCTTCCATCTGGATGTGTTCAGCATGGGATCAGATATGAGATTTGGATGTAAATTTGAAGGCCTTGGTCTCATGCCCAGATTCAACCTGAGCTTAAGAACTTGAAGGCATGTTCTTGCCTGTGGGAGGGAGCGTGTTAATAAAAGCTCCACACACTCAGGAGATTTCACTGCTTATACTCCCTTGCACTTCTTAAAAAAAAAAGGTACATTTAGAAGAAAAAAGAAAACTATAAAAAGCCATTAAACACCTACAAGCTCTACTGTACACTGAGAAGAGGAAAAATGAAGGAAGGGAATAGATAGAAGGAACCTCAGAAATTCTGCAGTTTCAAACAGTCAGCTAATAAATGGATTTATTGATAGGCAGCAGCTGAAAGGAAGGACATGACTGCTGCTTATTTAGTGATGATCTCAGCCCCAGTCTCTGCTTTTGACTGGGAGGATTGGTGTAAAATGGATGGAGGGATGGAGAACATGACATAGGAACTGCTACTTGACACGGGAGCATTTTGCAGATACTTATAATATAAAGGAACTGAAAGTTGCACTCAATGAGGTGACCACTTATTGACAAATTGTGTTTTAGTGGCAGCACCTGAGTGACTACAGTGGGGTTGAATTCCAAGGGGCATCTACAGCTGCCTGTGGAATCCTGTGCTTTCAGAAAAAAAGGATATTTAGGCCTCATCACATCACATGCATCAGGAACTGCCCATTATCATCACAGCCACCAGTTTTCCCCTGTCTCCACTTTTCCCCATTCCTTCAGGGCTACTTTACCTACCAAACAACAAATAAACCCCGGACTGATGTTTGATGGGAGTGTCTTTCACAACATTAGTGGGTTTCATTAAACAGGTGCAGTATTTAAAAGGACAACGTTCTTCCTGCTAGCAGAGAAAAGCACAAAATCCATCTCCTCCACAAAAGACCATTCAAAGTCAAATCAAAGCAAGAGCATAAAACTTGCAGTGAATTTCTAAAATAAATTATTTCTAAGTGTTAAATATTTATTGCCAACACCACCACCGAACAGGAACCTGCCAGTACCCATCTGAGAAGACATAATCTTTGGCTGGCACTTGCCAGAATGAATTCCTGTATTTATTTTCTTATGTAAGTAAACAGGTAGTCAGAACAAGAACAAAACTGATTTTTCTGGATGGAAGAAGTGGTTTGGTGGTGGATTACTTGCTCTCCCACTTGTCCTCTGTGAAGGGAGAAGAGGGGAAAAAGCAGAACTCTGATCAGAAAGCGCTAAAGATGAAAATAACAATTAAAAAAAAAAAAACAAACACTTGCTAAACCAACCCCATCCTTTGCTGTGGCATTTAACCACATCCATTCCTTCCACAGCCAAATGGCACTGCCAGCTTATCCCAGAAATCCCTGTCCTTTCCCAAGCCAAAGCAGGACATGGCCAGGGCTCACCTAGAAGCAAAAGCTGCAGCACGAGAAGCCCTTGCCCTGGTTTAGGGGAAGAGTTGGCAAGGGAGATTTTTTTCTCACAGGAAATTTTGATTAAAATAACTGTCAAACTTTTATAAAAAATATTTTCTTGGGGAGAAAGAAAACATTTTCCCTTTGGCAGCCCCCAAAAAAAGGGAACAGCTCCACATTCTCCAGCGTAACTGTACATATTTCATAGGAAAACAGAAGTGTTTTATAAAAGCTGTCTATTTGAAGAAGCAAGCCATCTCTGTTAAAAAATTTAACATCTGAAAGCCTTGGAGAGACCGAGTTCTACCAGCTCCTGAGACAGGCAGGAGTAACCTGAGAGGAAAGCTTTCAATGTACAAGAGATCACACTCAGAAACACTGTTTTACAAGAATTCTGCAGGAGAGATTGCAACTAAAATACAGAATAACTGCTGGAGCCACAGGATATAAACTGCCTGAGTAGCTAAGCCAGATGCAAAGTGTTTCTCTCCTTCTCTCCCTCACAATTTTTATTATTATTTTAGTCCTAAAACAAGTGTAGCAAAAGAAATCCCACAAGTCTTGACAAGGAGAGCTGCCAGCCCTGGGTGCAGCAGTGCAGGCCGTGGGGTCTGTAATCATGCCAAGAAATGACAAAAAAATTCATGGCTCGTGGCAGGAGCTTTTTCTCCTCAGGAAAGGTAAACCAGAAAAAGTTGGAAGAGACCCATCAGGATCACCAAGTCCAACTCAGTGGTCTGTATATGACTATAATGGCCCATCTCAGCTTAACATAAACCTTATGCTACACTAAATGTGTTATTTTGAAGCATTTCAAGATCCTGAGGGAAAAAGTATCCTCTGTGCAGGGAAAAGTATTCTCTGTGTATTCTCTATTGCTGTGACAATGTACAGGTGAATTTTAAACCTTCTAAAGTACACTTCAGCAGTATTTCTCAAGCTGATTTACAGCATTAATTTTATTTTTTCAGCCAGTACAAGGGGCTGTGTGTGTGTCTGTGTTCACGAGGATAAAACAGGACCCACATCAAGAACACTTGCGCCAGACTTCTTTCCACTGTGAGAGAATATTGCCCTTCCGATGTAACTTTAGCAGTGATTATGTATTTACACTTTTTTTTTTAATTGATTATGTATTTCCTGGTTTTTAACTGAAAAGCCAGGCTTGGTCACAAATTACTTAAAATAAGGACACCTCAGTCCCTGCCCAAAGTTTTCCTATGCCAAGGTAGACATGAAGTGCCCGTGAACAAAAAGCCCATCGCAGCAAAGCTCATGGGAACTCTGGCACTGATCTGAACAGATCCTGAATTTTCCCCTGCTGCATCTACATTATCCAGTTCCCTTTTGTTCCCTTCCAGGCTCTGCTCCAAGCTGAGGAATTAGCCTTGCAGCCTAGGTACGCTCAAAGGGCTGGTGGAAGAAGAGGATGTTTATTGTAGGCTCAGGAGCTCCTCAGCACTGACGAGGATTTGGGAGCTGCAGAGCAACATTCCACCATCCCTTACCTCCCTGAAAGCTCCTCCAGAATAAACAGATGGATGCAGTTTACGAAGCAACTGTTACTGCCGAAGAACAGAGTGAAATCAGCTTGTTCTTCCTAAATTGCAAGTTAGCCGTGAGAGAACCAGTTGGATGCGCTGGAGTTGTTTTACTACCCACACTCTTGTTTCATCAAATTGGACTGAACTTCATTCCCCCTGGGAAATGCACGGACACAACCCCATCCCTACCCAGGAACAGGTTAAATGTACATTATAACTTCTGTTCCACACCCTGACATGGGAAAACTTTTATCAGTTGGGACATGACAGTCGTTAAAAACACAACCACCCGATTGAACTCAGCCATCAACCCTGATTCTGCTCTGACTAAAACTTGTGCTTGTTTTCATCAACAGCAGCCAACCCTTCAGCTGTTCTGTACCACCGGGCAGGCCTTCAGAGCAGAGAGCGCTGCTCAAAAGGCAATTTTATTAGAGCACCTGAGATTTAAAGGATTTATCTAAATGGCCAAGAAGCATCAATTCCCAACCAGAAAAAAAAAAAAAAAAATAAAGTGACTTCCAGAGCACAACAGATTCCACATAATTTAGTTGCTTTATCCTCTCTGCTTTGACAGGCAGACTTGTGCCATAAACAAAGCCTTTGTAAAGTGTGGTTGTTTTCCCTCCTTCATAATTAGCCCTTGTATTTGTCAGCCTGGTATTAAAGAATAACAATAATTTTCTATTATAACGCGGTGCTCTAAAATCATTTAACAGTTCCTCTTTGCTGCCGAATGATAAGGCACTGCACTAATTAATTGCATTCCCTCTGTTTTATGTTTCACAAAAAACTTCAGCAGAGGTTTCAAAGGCACAAAAGGACATTTAAACAGCCGTGTGTGACTTGGAAAATTCCCTGCTAAAACAAATGGCCACGACAAATGAAGTTCTGGTTTAAAAGGACTCAAAAATTCATGTCTAGCACTTGAATTCTAAAGGTGTTCACTCCTTCAAATTCCCTGGATTTCAACACACTGAAGTGGGTAACATTTTCCCTCACAAGTTTTCCCACAAATAAAAAGTTTCGCTATGTTTCAAAATTAATGTACAAAACTTAACAATGGAAAGGAATTAATTATTCCCTGGTTCATCCATAAATACAGGATGGAGTTATATTCTGGCTATCAAAAACTATTATGAAATTCAGAAAATTAGAAGAAATATATCCGTCACGAAACAAAACTGCCAAGGCAGCAAAGCGGGAAAATTAAGATGTGTTAAGGTACAAATTCCTAATGAATCAGTATTTTCTCTAATAGCCCTAATAATGTCTTGGGTGTGAAGTAAGGCAGTGCAATCTGTGAGCTAAGAAACGTTGAGAACAGTTTACAACTTATTTACCAAAATACGAAACAACTGTAATTTAAGGCGTTATAAATGCAGGTTTAGTTCATTTAAAGATGTTTTAACGCAAGAAGGTAAAACAAAGGATAGATTATCTGTGCCTTTTATCCTACAAGCATATATGGCCTCCTGCCAGCACTTCTCTTCCTTACATAATTAGGATGTAGGATGCCTTTTACTAGGACACCTACGTAAATATTAAATTAGGACATTTATTCTTCTCAGTTATTGCAGTCAAGTCGCTGGAAGAAATCCTTTTACTTCACAAAAGCAGCGTTAACCAACCTCCCAGAGCAAAGCCCCTGCACAAATGCATTGTGCTCACAGATCTAACTTGAAGGCTTCGGTCCAAATAAACATTTTTCCAAGGGTGTGGGATATTGCAAACATCACTTTGAGATTACCAGGCGAGGAGGAGGAGGAGGAGTCAGCACCACGGCTGGGGTGGTCAGCACCGTGGCCTGTGCCCCGTGGTGTCTGCACACTCGGCACACTCACCGTCACACTCTGCGCTTGCTGCACAAATCCCCCGTGTCCAAAGCAGGGAAATTGTTCAGCCCCTCCAAAATATCAGTTCTAAGCACTGTAAAAGAAAGGAGTTTGTGCCTGGTTCTGTTAGACAGACAGCACTGTCATAGAGAGATGCTCGGTCAGGGGAGAAAGGCCACAGTGAGGGGCAGACATCCCAGTCTGCTCGCAGCATCTCCAGCAAGTCACCAGGTCAGGGATTTGCTTCCTTCCAGGTGGGTCAGTCCAGCCCCTCAAAGCCAGGGGTTTCCAGAGGCTTCTCAACACCCCAGGGCACTCAGTACTCCAGCTCTTCCCACTAAACCAGCAGGTGCTCCAGGCACTGCCTTCATTCTAAGGGATGTTCTGTCCCACAGCCAAGGCTTCATCCCCCATCTTTTCTGCTCATTTCTTAATGAATAAACAGATAGCTTTTTGTGGCTTGATTAAAAAAAAAAAGAGTAGTTCTGATCAGGTCTTTATTCACAAAGAAAACCCTCCCAGTGCAAGTCTGGCCTTGCATATTTCTTGAGCAGCACACGCAGGAACTCCAAGGTGTGTCAGTGGAGCCCAGTTTTCGAAAAGAGAGCAGGGGATCGCTCTGGTGAGCAAAACCCAGCAGGTAAGCACAGCAGAAAATTCAGAACTAACACCAAAAGCTTTTTGTAAGGTAAGGAATCACAATGTCATCTAATAAAAATACCAGCATCCCTCCCTGTGTGTAGCATTACACACTTGTGCTGGAACATTCGATATGCTCCGAGCAGATCCAGCGCTGAGAAGAAAAATACCAGCCCAAAGGCACTGAAACACTATGAAATATCGCTCATGTTCTCCCAGCAGAACTAACAGCCTGCCACCCTCTTAAGCAACATTGGTTTGGACACAGGAAAGGAAGCAAACCCAGAGCATTTCAAATAGCTCAAAGCCAAGGTTCTTTTGTCTGCGTCACCCACCCAAACGAGGAGCAGCTCCGAGGAAGCCCCTGGAACGGCTCCATTTCCACTCTGCTGGACAGGAGGGTGAACTGTGGCACCTTCCCCTCCCACACAGGTATTGATAAATACGATGTGTGAAGGCTCAGAGTGGAGCATGAGGCTGTTTGCCTCTAACCAGAGCCTTGTGTTACGTCCCACTGACCAGGCAGCCACATCCCTGCCTGCTCCCAGTGTCCCAGCACAACCTCCGCCATCTGCACGCTCCAGGCTCCCAGAGGCTGGTCTGTCCCGGACTCACCTCCCAGCGCAGAGGAGCAAGGCTCATACCAAGAGCCTCCATTCCAGCTTTGCACTGCAATCCTTGGAATACAGCGAGGAAAAGCTGTCTAGGGAAAGCACTGGAGCAGCACAGGCTGGCCTGACCCAGGGGTCTTGTTCCCAGCACCTCAATCCGGTCTCAGCGAACGCAGTATCCCACTGAACCAGGAAAAAACAGCTTTTCCTTTCTGAACTGCACCATTTCCAGCCGAGCACTAAGCAACTATTTAGAGATCCAACCAGCTGGGCCCAGTCTGGATGGGACTGAACTCCTGTCTGTGCACGAGCAAAGGTCACCAAGCCAGGCTGCAGCCCGAGCGAGAGGGCAGAGCCCGCTGCCAGCATGATTCCCTCGGGGGGGAACCCACTAACTCTGCATTTCACACCACGGGAAACCCCCTGCCTGCATCAATTCTGGTGACAGACTGCAAAGCACGTCTACTTTAAGAAGTTTCTCATGGAGAAGAGGAGATGGTTGGGCAAACAGCTCAGCTGGAGGGAAGCACTGGATTATTTGTTGCTCAGCACGGCTGTGCCATTTTAAAGGCAAGACCAGCTCCAGGAGTTTGTGTGTGATTACAGTAAGGCTTTGCCCCTGACACAGCTTGACTGCTTTCAGCTTTGTGTAGACACCATATTTAATAAACTTTACCACAACACCTCATCAAGAATTATGCTTATTATAGACAAACTCAGCCTAACAATTTATGGGTTTGCTTCGTCAACCACGGGGAAACAAGATGAGCTATACCAAGAAAAACAACACATCTTTATGCAGGCACAGCAATCAGGGCTTTCATCAGCACAAGGTGATAAAAACAGGGTTAAAGACCCTTGTGATCTCCCATCTCTTACTGCCGTGAGACAAAAGCAGTGAGTGCTGGCTTGGTCCCTGCCCTGAGGAGGTTTCAAATTAAAGCAAGAATTACAGAGGGAAGAAGAAAGTGTTACTTTTACTGCACTCTCGGGTAAGAGGCCACAGATTAAGTGAACTGACCAAGGTAAAGCCAGAGCTCTGCAGCTGAAATGAAAACAGGACT
>NW_020955807.1:318616-321849 GCF_003031625.1 Empidonax traillii
GAGACAAAAGCAGTGAGTGCTGGCTTGGTCCCTGCCCTGAGGAGGTTTCAAATTAAAGCAAGAATTACAGAGGGAAGAAGAAAGTGTTACTTTTACTGCACTCTCGGGTAAGAGGCCACAGATTAAGTGAACTGACCAAGGTAAAGCCAGAGCTCTGCAGCTGAAATGAAAACAGGACTGTCTGTTCAGCTGTCTTGGGTGCTGACCCACAAGACCAAACATCTCTTCACAGGCAGAGGGCAGTTCTACAGGTGCACGGTCTTAGCTCTGCACCTTTTATTTTGGGAAGGTGCCTCTCTCATCAAGAGGAATGCATGACAATCATTCACGGTGGATAAAGACTCTGAAGAAGACAACACACACAATCATCTCACCAAATGATGAATCACTTGCTAAACACTCTTCCCCTTTATTGTTCCACTGGGAAACGCAGCCCTCCTAGAAGTCAAAACACCAGGATCATGCACAGTTGCACCAATGGCAAAGTGCTTCTCTGTGGCATCTAGTCCTGCCAACAGCACCACTAACAACCCAGGGAAAAATCATATATATCAAACACAGCCAGCACAAACACAAAGAACAGAAACTGGAGAGATGGGGGGCTTTTATCAGCCTGGAAGAGTCCCTGGTGTCTGATCACCCACATCGTGAACCAAATTACTGATCCCAAAAAAGGGAATAGAACGTGGGAATTCTCCACTGACAACACTGAAACAATTTCTTAACAAGCGAACAGAAAACTCTGGGACCTGATTCTATTAGTGGGTGGGAGTGTGATGAACAGATGGGGTGATGCAGGGAGGAGGATCCCCGTCATGACAAGGAATAGATGATTCTCTTCGGAGATGACAAGACTGTCAGCAAGAGTAGCTGCCAGACAGGGCTGTGCTGGATCTGGTCTGGTCAAGGTAACCATCCTATAAAAAGAGCAGAGGCTTTCACAGGCAGGTGCAGGGGTGGATTAAGGAGGAGGAGATGCCAACCCTGCCCCACTTGCCTGGTAAATCTCCCAGACAGCTCCTCACTTTCAAAGGCAATTTTATGTGACACAGCTCTTGACCCACTTCAGGATATCAAGGCCACTATGCCACCTATGGCTGTGGCTGCTGATGGGTGCAATTATCACACACTAATAGGCTTTAAATTCTCCTCTCAGGTCAGAGATCAAGTGCTGTGATTGTCTCAAACCGGGGAAACCCTGCAGCACGCAGGCTGATCTCCAGGACATCATCCCACTACTGCCAACACCTCACAAATTAACCAGTGCAGGAGGCATAAACCTTCCCGGCTGTGGCACTGTTCAAACTCAGGAATTAGGACCCAAGTTTACCAATTCTCACACCAATGTTCCCCCTGGACACTCAGGAAGCCCCCAGAAGTACACCCAGCTCTGTGGACACCGGTAGTTCGTATCCTAATTTAACTGATGCCTTGCAAGCACTGACTCCCACACAGGGCCCCCACTCCCAGGGTGCTGAAGTCAGACCCAGCGTTCCTGTAAATATTTTTCCATCTGTGAATTCAGCATTCTCCCTTTGCTCTGCTAATCATCTGCAACACTGTCTTGAAGCGAGGCACTAACACATGATGATGCAAAACCCAAAAGCCAGACCGACTGCAGCTGCTGTCGGGAACGGTCAGGATCAGGGCACGCAATATGGTGTGAATCCCCTCGGATTCCTGCTTGCCAAACAGAATGCCAGCTCAGCTGGAGCAGGATGCCTGGCAAGCTTCATTCTAGGCACTTCTAACATTTTCATCTGCTGAGATATTTTCAGGCTATTTCTTTCTGGAGTGTCCTGAAAAGGAATATATCAAAACATAGGGATTTTTCTTGAGGGTTGAGGTTTGCTTCAAAATCATCGGTGAGGTCAATGCAAAATTTCGGTGAGCTCCAGATTTAGTCTTTGGGAAAACAGTAAAAGAAGGAGAATACAATACTTGAACACAACTTCTCAAACAAATCTGCGCCTGTCCTCCGCTAAACATCTCTGGGACATCACCACCAACCTACCAACAGAAGATCTTTATGAAGGCCCTTACTAAGTGGTGTATCTTCTGATTTCAACTTGTTGCTGTCTCCTGGATGCCAGGATCTCAGCTGATGTTTTACTGAATATTCTGAGCAGCTGAGTGGTAAAAGGACCCCTCTTGCACATCCCCAGTTCTCCAAAAGGCACCTGTTTTCAGGAGCAATCCCTGTGTGCCCTGAGCAGAGCCCTCCCTCTCCACAGCAGAGCGTGGCCGATGCCACGGGCACAACCATCCCCTGGCCCCCACAAGGAGCCTCCCTACCTTGTGACAGGTTCGTTATCTTTCCTAAATCCTACCAATCAATTACAGGAAGAGGTTACAGCTACTTCGGTGCTACCAATCCCAATTTTTACACTCCAACCAATAATGCATTCCAACAGGTATGCCCTGTCTCACCTGTGCCAGAAAGGTAAAGTGCACTGGAAATGCTCTGGATGGGTTTCCATTTCAAAAGGCTGCACTAGTAAATATGTATAATGATGAAACAAATTATAACATGCTACTCGAAAAACATTTCTTTACAGCTTCATTAACTCAGCATTAAACCAAATTAGGATATAGCAGGCATATCTACAGGGTAGAAATTAATTACATGTTGGCATTTTTGTCACACTACACAATTCATACAGCGAGTTGGGCCTCGCTGCCACATTTATCTGATGTAAAATTGCCACTCAAGTCCATGGAAGTTCCCAGACAACGTCTCCAGCTCTCAGGGCATGACTTTGCAGGGATGCTCTGGGAAGTCAACTGGCATTAACACAACACAGGACCTAAAGAGGATTAAGGTTAAACTCCATGTGGATGCTTTCCTTCAGAAATAAAGTGACTTTAATACGATTTCCCTACTTAAGTTTGGAAGCGAACTAAATTGAATTGGGTCACTTTAATGGTGAAGAAAAGCACCCACACAGAGTTCTGATGCAGTGCAACAGGCTGCTTTAAAAATTAACTTAAATTAGTTTTCCCCTGTGTCCTTCCATTCCCTAACCCTTTAGGAAGGCCGTGGTTTTAACACGATTACGCTGATTAAATGAAATTTCACTTCATCACATCCCTATCTTCACGCTGGCAAGTGGAACAGATCACCAAGTTATTGTGAGCTCCCCGGAAAAGTCATCCAGTTTCAGAGCAAAGAGAGTGTTTTTGCTGTGGTGCTTCATGAGTGATACTAAAGGACTAGAAAAATACTCACCCTT